>NC_090870.1:51544521-51552021 GCF_036669935.1 Montipora foliosa
ATTGGTACGAACGATCATGCAGGGGGCCGCGGAGTACGTTTGAAAATGGTGGGGGGGGGGGGGGGGCGGGGACTAGGTCTTGGTATGGATCACGGAAGTGTGAAGGGAGCGCGGAAAGGTTTAGGAGAAAACTTCCCCGTAGAAAAAAAAATAGGAAAAAAGAGGGCGGCTGACCGCGGCACCTCCGGTGGTTGAAACAAATAACGCTTTTCAAATTCAACTGTAAACTTGGAAACTTGCATTTATAATTTGCACTCGTGTTAGATGAGAATAGCACTCATTTTTAGCCAATCAGAACTGAGGGGTTTTTCCATGTATATCCTTATTGCATTTATAATAATAAATTAAAAATAGTAGTTAACTTTGTTTAAGTGTCAACTGTATTTAGCGCTGAGGCACTAGCTGGGACATTGTTCAGAAATTAAACCAAGTCAACTCGTCTCAAATCGTAGGTTGGTTTTTAGGAGGGAGGAAAACCGAAGTACCCGATGAAGAACCTCTCGGTGCAGAGTACAGAACCAACAAACTCAAGCCACATATGACGCCGGTTCTGGGAATCGTACCTGGGGACCGTTTCTTGAAAGTCCCGAAACTTTACGAGCCATTTTCAGGTCTTTGCATCTCAAGAACGGTGAGGATTTAAGTGGTCAAACTTCACAGTCATTTTTCTTTTTGTTACCTTGAAAACATGTTAAAAGATCGGCTTTCCAAAACAAGCGGTTGGCCGTTTCACAAATGGCTTTTCGGGCCCGAAAAGTTTTCGGGACTTTCGAGAAGCGGGCCTCTGGGCCATTGCACCATTCCTACTCCCTATTTGTTCATACTTAGTCGGGTTTAGCACTTATTCTTTTCATTGAACTCTTAGCTTTCCAGTTTAAATTCAGTACCATTGTTGATGTCGGTGAGCTTTGATGATATATTGTTCCTGTGTTCCTATGCCTTAGGCAACTATGTGAGAGTAAGTGTTACTTTTTAAACTCACCTTGACCTTGCAACTGATTGACCATACCCATGCCTTGCCCTTGGATCTGATTGGCTAATCCCATTCCTTGCCCTTGTAACTGGTTGGCCAGTTGCTGCCCTTGCCCTTGAAGGTTGTTTACCATTCCCATCCCTTGACCTTGAAGTTGGTTAAGTTGACCTTGTGCTTGTCCCAGCATTCTGGCGCCTTGACCTTGAAGTTGACCAAACTGGTCTCGGAGCTGGCTTTGATACTGGTTGACCATACCCATACCCTGTCCTTGAAGCTGGTTAAACTGATTCTGTAGCTGGCCTTGATACTGGTTCACCATTCCTAACCCCTGACCCTGTAATTGGTTAAACTGGTTTTGAACTTGACCTTGCATTTGATTCACCATGCCCATACCTTGACCTTGAAGGTTGCCAAGCTGACCTTGCATTTGATTCACCATACCCACGCCTTGACCTTGGAGGTTGCCGAATTGACCTTGCATTTGATTCGCCACACCCATGCCTTGACCTTGTAGTTGGTTGAACTGGTTTTGATACTGATTCATCATTCCTGCCCCTTGACCTTGGAAGTGGTTAAACTGGTTTTGGAATTGGTTGGCCATTCCTGCGCCCTGGCCTTGGAACTGATTAAATATTTGCTGTCCTTGATCTGAAAAAAAAAGCCAAAGTTTATATAGCTGTACACAAATCGACTGAACGGTAAAGAATAGAAACCACAACGCTCATTGGTTTGCCTGAAAAAATATAAAGCTGCACTTTGAGCACCATACCGAGCAGTAAATACTGTGAAATAGCTCAACAAAAGGCTAAAATTGGCAAGCGAGAAAGTCGAGGAATGACCTAACAAAAGAACCCCCAATGAAATCATGAAAAGCGGAATGATTGGAAATTACTTACTCTGAATTCCACCAAGTGCTGCCTGGCCTTGTCCCATTAACTGTTGACCTTGTTGTTGGGCTCCTCCAATCGCAGCCTGTCCCTGACTCACGGCTCCACCAATAGCAGCTTGTCCTTGACTCGCAGCACCTCCAATGGCTGCTTGACCCTGCCCCACAGCTCCACCAATAGCGGCTTGGCCCTGTCCAGCCAATTGCTGTCCTTTGCTAATGGCCTGCTGTCCTTGTTGCTGAGCCCCTTCAACTGCCTATATAGAGAAGTCTACTTCGGCCAGATTTCAAAAGCGCAATTCAAGGATCATAAGTAAAGGGTCTCACATTAGTGAAGTACACACAACCTTTATTGAGGCTAACTTTGAGCGCAAAAAGAATTCCTGGGGCTGTTTTCGTATTCAAGAAACCACGCACGTCTAGATATGCTCCTAATAGGCCATTAGGCCATTTGTCTGCCTCGTCTTTAAAACGAGTCTAAGTGCAAAGTTTTTCTTGTGATAATTAGTTTTCATTCAAATGTAAAGTAGAAATAATTTTCATCACAAAAACTTTGCACTTAATCTCGCTTTGAGGAGGAGGCAGACATGAACTGAGAAATGGCCTATTAGACGCATGCCCAATTTTGACATCCAACATGAACTGTCCTTTAAGTCTAAGCCTTTGCTATTTTTTCCCAGCAATAAGGTCAAGGTAAAGATTGGCGTTATTTTTACCTTAAGGTGAATGCAGCTGTTTATCAATACTTGAGGAGCAGAATTTGGGGGACACGTCGTGACTTATTCCTAGACACGAGGGGAGAAATGCAAGGGGACATTTCGTGACGCTTATTGAAATCTGACGTGACGCTTATTGATTCTCATTAACTTGTTTTTGAAGACTAGTTCTTGGCTTTCTCTTCAAAAATTTTAGTCTTTTAGCACTATTCCAATGATATCAATAACCCACATTCGATATATTAACATTCAGTCCCAAACAAAAGGCATCATCTCGAGGCTCTGGGGAATAAACTCATACAAATCCAAGTATTTATCCCCCAGGACCTTAAGATGGCGCCTCTTATTTGGGACTGAATTTTAATAAATCGAAAGTGGGCTATTTAAAATTCATGAAATGTATTTTTATATATGACATGTTCAGAGATAATAAATATACAGTACACATCACAGATTTCGGTCTCCACTGGCCTTTTCTGCAATAAATCCCTGAAAAACAAGTTCTTCTGCATAGTTTGTAGTGAATAACGCGATTTATCTCAGTCCAAAGCAATTCACACAAATTTACTTATAATTATTGTATTATAGTTGAAGAAGTGAACTATTGTGTTAAAAAAGCATTTCGTATGTGTGCACAGGTTAAGATCAGCAAATTGTTCACAGCCAACGCCGTGCGCCTCCACCGTCAGTGGTAATTATTTGATGGCTCTCCTTGGACGTTTTGAAGTTTCTCTCACCTTCTGGCCCTGCCTCAAAAGTTCTTGTCTTTTCTTCAGAGCTTCTAAGGTAGCGTTTCTCAATCGCTCTTGTTGAAGCCGCAATTGCTGCATATACTGTTGCGCTCGCACGAAATTAACGTAATTTAGGACCAAATACGGATTGAAGTTCACCAATTTCGGATCTGCAAAAAAAAGAGACTCCTTGCTAACAAAATTGATATCCGTACAAGGTAAGGGCTGTTGATTCTAGTTGCTCAGAAAAAAATTATCAATGGCTTCATTTATTCGTGATTTTTTTTCTTCATTCACCACTTTTTTATATGCAGTTAATTGACCTTGGTCACTACACTTTTAAAGTCAACCTTGTTTTCCACCCTGTTCTGATTGAATAAAGGTGAAGTTCCGATTGCATGCGATTGCGTTTCACTAAAATTGAAAACCACGTCTTGCTTTGGCGAATTGAACGACACCACGTTCGTTTCCATTTGCCCAAAAGCATTTGACGAAGAGCCTAAAGTTTACATTATTCTTGGAAGTTTTGGACGGAAGTGACATGCTCGGAAAAAAGATTCATTTTCTTCTTACACAACTTGCCTAAAGCTTCGGGAAAAAGAATTAGAACTAACGCTCGGAAGGGAAATGCCAAAATCTAGCTTTCTCTTTTAACCGGAATAGCGTTCGGAACCCTCGCTTGAACTACTAAGAGATTGCAAACTTGCTTAGTACTAAACAAGAAGAGTTAATTTCTGAGGATTCTGACTCGGCACTGTGTACATGTGGATTTGAAAGTAGATCACTAGGGAATACAGCCGATGATAAGCTGAACGTTAGCTTACCCATCCCATAAGGCACCACTTCGCAAAGATGCACATTCCTCGTTGATTCAGGGATTCGGATGTTGATGTAACGTCCAGTTAAATTGCAAGTTATGGTTTTGATCTCTTTAGGCTTTACGCTGTACTTATCGCCACATTTGTCGTTCTCATTTCCTTGGTTTTCGATACTATCTCCAATTCTGACCTCGAAGTCCTTCAGAGCTGTACCGTTTTGGGGACCAACTATGAATAGTTCTCGTATTGCAGTAGTGTATCCAAGATCCACTCGCCACCACGGATTATCTTGAGTTTGCGTTTGTGAACATGACCCTGTAAACAGTAAAGGCAATGTAATCTTCCTTTTTATATACATATTCTGAGATTTCATTACGTTACCATGCTTATACGACTTACATTTAAGTGTCGGTGCCACCTCCGTTACAACATTAGAATTGTTTTCCATAATTTAGTTAGTTACAGCAGTTAGAATATTTGTTATCATACGTGTTCTTTTATTATAATAAAATAGTCAGACAGACACTCACTATACATTGAACCCAGAGAGGTCTACAGGTATAGCCTTAATACTAGTAGTAGTAGTAGTAGTAGTAGTAGTAGTAGTAGTAGTAGTAGTAGTAGTAGTAGTAGTAGTAGTAGTAGTAGTAGTAGTAGTAGTAGTAGTAGTAGTAGTAGTAGTAGTAGTAATCTTCTTTATTGAGGATACCATAGTCACATTTTGAAACCCCGAAATTAACTAATACTTTAATAGGTAATCTTCAGTCTGAACAATCTCCTTCTTCCTCCTCAGAATTTTAAGAAGAGTGTGTCATGTGAATTCTGGTTTAAGTATGTTATTTTCATTGTTTTGCTCCGTTTTTTTTTTTTCTTGTCACGATGATTTGTTTTCCATCTTATGATCACTAACCAAACCCTTTTTAGCTCTCAGCCTTTCATGTTGCAAAGTTCTCAGCAAAACAGGAAAACATTTTTGCTCTTACCAAAGTTTCCGTCGACAGCTTTGAAGGCAACAGCGTCATCCTTCTTGCTGGATTGCTCAGCAGTCCGATTAAATGCCAAATTAACTAGAAATTATTGTCCAGAATTACAAATTCGCTTCAACAATGTGACAAGTTACATCAATCTAACCATAGAGTGATTTTCATTTAATCAGTTTCTCTTACCTTGAGCAAAGGAACAGCCTATAATCTCAGCTCGCATGCAAAGCAAGTATCCGTGGATGGCCACCGGAAGAATCCTTACGAATCTGGCTGCCACTCGATGGCTGAAATGATTGGTGAATTTGGCATAGTAACCACGGAAGAGCTAAAAAAAGGGAAAGAAATCTAAATCATATTGCATCCAGAAGCGCACAATTTTTGCGGGAAAATACACTAATGGTATTTCTTGTGATGTATTCTCCAAAAATGTCTTACCCAATAAAAATGAAACCAAAAACGAGAATCTCGACCATGTTGGACGTCCTAACAGCTAATCATTTAGCACTCATTCACCTAGCCTGCGTAGCAAGCGTTCCTGTTGGACCGAAGAGATTCGAAACGATTTCCCGCAAACTGGCCGCACGAAAGTTGGGGCAAGAGACTGAGGGAACGCTTACAAGAAGACCCCCTATTTTTTAAAAACGCCCACCTTTTAATGGTTGCTTTGACGCACGCTGATTGACGTCTTATTAACAAATTAACACAAGTTGACTTCCGTCAAACAACTAAAACGTCCAACAAAACAAAACAAAACAAGTTGACTTCCGTCAAATTAAATAGGGGGTCTTCTTCCAAGCGTTCCCTCAGTCTCTTGCCCCAACTTTCGCGCGGCCAGTTTCAGGAAAATTGTTTCGGAGCTTTTCTGTCGATCATCCACCATTCTTTGTTTTGAATACACCCCACTTTACCGACCTTCTGAAAACTTCACTAAAATGTTGGCTGGTCAGACAACAATGCTCCGTGTAAAAGGAATTCAAGAATGAGAATAATTATAAATATAATTAAATCTGACGACATAAAGATAACATATTTTCGAAAGGGAATATTTTTAGATGGAGGAAGTCTATCCATGTATCGATTTGCAAATGATATGCACAATGTATACCCTATGTGTTCCATTTTCTCTATAAGGAATCCACTCCTGGCCATCCAGACTGTAATTGGCTCGGTATAGAACCACATAATCACGTGTGTGACGTGCTCCCTGCGTTATGACACCGCTGACTAACCTAATAGTACCTATGGAGAAAAATGATCATGTTTGAAAAACACATACAAATGAATTTATCATTAATCTTCATCTATTTTAAGAATACCTCTGTTTTTCGAACGCTTACTTTCACTATTCCATCTTGTGCTTTGACCTTCTGTCGAATTGCTTCACAAAATCAAGATTACTTTACGGTGTTTTGTTCAGTGATTTTGTTTTGTGCAGTTCATTTTGTGTAGTTTTACAATTACTCGCCCCTAACAGCTGTGCAACTTACCGTCGTGACAAAAAAATGCCTGTCGAGCATAAATAATCTAACTTACAAACAACAGACATTAACTTTGACAAAATCTTAGGGTGAACAGAATTCCAAAACCTCAATTGCTATCCATCTTAATCTTCTTCAAATTTTCCCATTCCTGTCTCCTTTTCCATTTGGTGTTTCATTCAAACCTTCCTTTGATGTCTTAAGTAGTTATGTTAACGTTCCGTTTGATTTGGTTGCCAGTTTCCAGTTTCCAGTTCACCAGTTAAATTTTATAACACAGCCCCTTCAAGTTATTTGTTTAATAATTATCATCGTCATCATTTAGCCCCGAACACGAGTGTTCTACTAATTGGGGAGATTGTAAATCACATTATTATATCTCTCAGATAGTACGCGCGCTGTAATTGGCTAAATTAGCGGGCCGTATTCTACAGTACGGCCCGCTGAACAGCCCACTAAATTTAAAATTTCGACAAAACATCATCTAGCGAATTTTTCATGTCATTTCTGTTGCATAAACTTGTACTGAAAACTGTTTGAATCTTGCAAGCAACTATTTCAAACTTAACAGCCAAGAATATTTAGTTTTTGGGATTTTGGCACGGCATTCTTTCTGGCAGTTGAACCTTCCGCTCCACTTTGACTAGTTTCCTTGCCCGCGCGCTGGTTAACCTCAGAGATATAAAAATATCTTACTAACCGAGTTTTCTCGGTCCGTACTGTAAGTTACGGATCCTCGTTTTTTCCCGTTGATTTATGGTCCGTAACTTACAGTACGGATCTCGAACTCGGTTACTAAGAGGTATTGATTTCAAAGCGGATATACAATATACAATATACGTAACGAAACTAATTTTAGAAAATTTAAATCTTCGCATAAGACTTATTTTTTCAATGTAACTTATAACTAGGATC
>NC_090870.1:51554521-51557021 GCF_036669935.1 Montipora foliosa
CAAGCTGTATTCGGAAGAAGAAATCTCCTTACCTCTTTCCAGCGTTTTCTTCGATAAGTGATTCAGTGGGAAGCACGTTGACATAGCAAACGTCGCTGCGACTGCCATAGCCATGGCAAGTGCCTTCATGTTGCAGTAAAATGCTCTAAGGCAACTTTACTGCAGAAGTACGCGTACTACGAAAGAGTTGACGGTAGCGGAAAACGCGCCCTTCAAGCATACCAACAAACTGCTGTTTATCAATAATTGAACCACCTAATTCTGCATAGGAACAGCCGGGTATGTAAATTTTGAGCGTTATTCGCCTCATTAAAAACAGGTACCTGTCATTGACGTTGCTTGGGAAATATGACTCTTTCAACTAAAATACTACTAATATTCGCAAATTAAATGAATGAATTATCGTTGCGGCATTATTCATACGCAGTGATAAGCTTTGGTTTTAAAATCAAAATTTGAAGTACAAATGCTTGATGAAGCATATTGACAAGCTGGCGCAATTCGGCAAAAAAGCATGAGTTGTGTAATTTGCCATGACATGTGCATTCATTTTACAAATGTATCTCTTTTGGAGCGATACTAGAAACGGCAAATGATTTGTTTAATTGTGCTTAAAACGCTCTTATTCAAAAAAAACTGTTATTGGACCTACTGCGAGTGCATCATTCCATCTCAGTGGCATTACGGAGCTCTATGATTAACACAGCACAAGTTAGATTACCATGGTAACGTCGATGCAATATATCAAGCGCGCTGATTGGCTCGTGTCAGCGTGCCTGACGATAGCTGACAACACCGAAGAGAAGAGCACGTGTCTGCGGATCGTACTGCGGACTCCTTTTGTGCTTTCGTCTCTTCTTTGCGTGTCTTGTACCAAAACGATTTCGGTAAAGGTTTTCTTATCCTTTAACTAAACTGATTCAGTTCCAGCTTCAAATCAGAGGAGTCAAACCCTGAAACTGCACTTTCAGTTATTGCGGTTTGCAAAGGGAATGAAAAAGAGCTGGGGTAAATCTGGTTCAAAACAGATAAAATTTGTAATTTTAAGGCAAATGCATTGTTTAAGAAATCACTGTAAAGTCCTTGAACACTCAAGAAGCTAATTTAGCTTTGAAATAATATTTAATAATAAATTTGAATTGTAGAGTTTTCAGTTTATTTATTTCAAGTATTGCCTCAGCAAATTAAGTATTATCGGCGTTGGGCTTGAGACTTTCACACCTTTTGAACTCTTCCTTTCTTACCAATTTGGAAACTTGAAAATGCCTAAACAACAGGAATAAACAACTGGTACAGAGGCATGAGTTGTGAGAAAACCTGTCTAATCAACCAATCACGTGTTGTTTAGTATCCCGTAATGATAGAGTCATGGCAGTGACTGTTCAGATTTACACGCCTCTTATCACACTCTGAAGTTTGTTATCTGATAATTATTTGCCTATTTTAATTCCATGATTAATGGTTTTTAAAATATGGTGTCACGACTGGTTATGGCATTTGCATTCTTCTCCGTGGCCCTCTCGTCGCCGATCATCAAGATAAAGAGTAGGTAGCTATAGAGAGTGGTTTCAACAGTATTATCAAATTGTTTACGAAACGTGCATTTACAATATGATCGTTGATCCACAGCGAATATTTGAAGGTTCTTTCGGCAGTTCTTATTGAAGAGTCTTAAAATTATTGAAATCGATCATGTTCTTCGTTATCATAAGTTCTGGGGAGTTCACTACAACACCGGAGTTGACTGCTAAAACTATAATATTGACCTGTCTGGGAGATGATCTTATCACACACTGATACCAATTGGACAGGACAAAGTCAATTTTTTTCTGTCTTAATTAAAGGATCTTATATCTTTAATAAAGGCGAAACTCCTGAAAAAGGTCTGCAAGTGCACTCATAAGCAATTTGTTTTAACTCAGATGATATCGCGAAAAATAATTAAAATCTATAGAGTTTGTCAAGAGCTGAATCCAACTTAGTCATAACTACGACTTTAGACCAAGACCAGTCATTCAACTGTGTAATTACCCGTTATGTATCTGAACAGTTTTTGCAACACTTAAAGATCTTGTTCGCCAGCCGCTTCGTAGCTCATTGTATATGAATTTGTGTTGCGGGATTTCGTGAAGATCACACCACATATCCCGGATACGGTAAATCAAGCAAAAGATTTACTAATGCAAAAGGTTGAGAAGTCATTCAATAGAGTAAACCTCCCACTGTGCGAAAACAGGTTATCAGTTTGTAAAAATTATTGGATGTGCTACACTTTTTCTAGAGAAAGAGACGTTAGAAAAGATGTACTGATCCCATTATTAATCGTTTTGGTTTCTAAAAAGGAAATTCATATGGCTTTTAGGTGGTTTCTAATTTTAGTGTTTTGAATGGACAACTATTAATTGAAGTAAATGGAATGAAAACACAGTTTACTTTATTATGTGAGAAGCAAATTAAACAATAAATTTTATTAACCCTTCATGAAGGCCGGTTCAAATGA
>NC_090870.1:51569521-51579521 GCF_036669935.1 Montipora foliosa
TACACTGTAAAATTGAATATTTTCTTTTCGAAGAACATCCAGCTTTCCACTGTTTTTTTTGTTGAACCTGTTCATCCGTCTTTTTCAAACATCACTCCCCTTTGGTTTTTCATCTCAGGTAAAGACGTCAGGTAAAGACGTCAGTTAATACACAATTGTTTACTTCCTTACAGAAAGGAGAAAAGGAACCTGCTTCCATTGAGTAACTATCGGTCATAGAGCAGCGTGATCTGCCTTGCCCGCTCCAACAACATGCACTGAGTCTTTCACCTGACGAAGCTGCCATGCTTCGTTAAAAAGTCTCCTCCGATCCAATTCTTTATTCAATCTCTGCTCCAAGCAATGTTCAGTTATTTGCTGCTTCTTGTTGGAGCTTGGTTCTGTTTAATGACTTCAAACTCGGAACGCAAATGTGTTACCCATTGTGGAGTATTTAGCTCAAATAGCATCGTTCTTCTTTATTTTACGGAGCTACAAGAAGTAGATGATGTATCCATTGGTTTACATTGCCTTTTTATGGGTAATCAATCTGGATAGCTTTGACGTTTCATTCCATCATGACCGAGTGCCCAAAGTTGATAGTTCAATATGGTCAACTGTACGCTGCCGCTAATTGTTCTCTTCATATGATCATTCATGATAGTGCTAAATACCTTTAAAAATCTAGATAGATATAATTATCTGCCTCATCTCGATTGCTCGGTTAGTTATACATCTTTCAAAAGCGTACCGACATTTGACTCCCACGCAGGTTGACGGCAGGTGCTACGTGCCCCATTAGGAACCCTTGCAATGCTGGCAGGAATCCCGAAAATACATCCATCAGTTGATACACTGGCTTAAAAACCCTTTCACCACCATAAATACCAATTGACAATTATACATTTTACTCTGTCTAACGCAAGACGATTTTACTCGTCAATGGGGAAGCCCTCAGCGTTGAAGGGGTTAATAACATCAAGGTTCGCCCATTAACCCTTTCACTGCCATAAATGCCAACTGACACTTATAGATTTTACTCTGTCTAACGCCAAACGATTTTACTCGTCAATGGGGAAGCCCTAGGCGGTGAAAGGGTTAAAAGCTTGAAAATTGAAGCAATGGAACCACTGAGAATAAACAAAGGCCGTGAATACGTTGGCGCAAAGGGTACTCACCACTTTTTCTTCTATCACTATTTTTGTGTGAGTAAAACCTCGAAAATATAGACGTAAAAACCATAATAACATAGTTTTCAAGATTTAAGAGCTATCGGTTTTGCTATTTCCCTTTAAACGCACAGAAAACGGAAAGAACCGTGCTCCGATGGTGAAAAAATCTAAAAACGGATTAAAGGAAAGGAGAGGAATTACTTTATTTAAGTGTCTAGTCGTTCAAGCGCTGAGCACTAATTGGGGACACTGTAGACTGAAATTAACAATTAACACAAATCAATGAAATGTTGGTTTTTGAGGAGAGGGGAAAACCAGAGTACCCGAAGAAAAACCACTGGGTGCAGAGTAGAGAACCAACAAACTAAACTCACACATGACGCCGAGTCTGGGAAACGAACCTGGGGCTCGTTTCTCGAAACTCCCGAAAATTTACGGGCCATTTTCTGGTGTCACAGTTCCTTTTGTATCTCAAGAACGGAGAGGATTTAAGTCGTCAAACTTCACAGTTATTTTTCTTTTTGTTACCTTGAAAACACATTAAAAGATCGGCTCTCCAAAATAAGCGGTTAGCAGTTCACAAATGGCTTTTCGGGCCCGAAATGTTTTCGGCACTTTCGAGAAACGGGCCCCCGGGCCACATTGGTGGGAGGCGAGATGCTCTCACCACTGCGCCATCCCTGCACTCCACTGATATGATATTAGATTGATATGTTGTTCCTAAACAGGTATTACCAGATCCGATGACCTCAACGCTTTGTTTGGAAAAAGTCCCAAAAACGACCCACAGTCCTTATCTTTGGAGTTTAAATCTGTGGCCAATCCTGAACCTTTTGCGGATAACGTCGAATCGACATCGTTGGAAGACAGCGATGACCTCCAGAGTTCTGACATTTCCTTTGACCTGCTGGAAACGTCCAAACATGATAAACATGAAGGGAATGAAGTTGTAGATACAGAGGATTCTGATTATATTGAAACAGGGAAAAAACATCGAAAGCACAACGAACCATTCAAAAAAACCAGCGTGGAGAATAACATGTATATGAAAGATTTTAAGACTGGAAAAGCGACAAATTCTTCAAACAATGTAAATCCCTCGCATGAAAGGCAGGTCGACCATCAGGAGATTAAAGGACAGTTTTTAAACGCAAGAACCTTCTCAAGGGAGAAGAGCCAAGAGAATGGAAATTTTAACTTTGACGAAGAGGAGGGGGAACATGGTTATAAACCTCATGAAGATATAACAAAAATGACTTTGCATAGCATACTTTTGCACCCAGAAGAAGGAGTCTTTGACTCTGGCATTGCTAGAGAAGTGAACATGCTCCCAAAACTCCTGGAGGACAAATCCGATGCAGGCAAAACTGTTAGCGTCATAGATAACAAAGAGATCGTTGGAAAGGTAACTAGAGATGGGCAATTTGGAAACGAAAAAACTACTGATGAATTGAAAAAGACTTTCAGCCCATATGCTGGCTCTAAGAAGTATTTTGTGGATCGTGGCGGACCGACTAGAGATCCCAAAAGAATCAAACGAGGAAGTTTCAATGATTCTCAAATAAGCGGTGAACCGGAAATGCGCTCAAGTGGCCACGATGCCAATGGAGAATCTGGTCCGGTGCAGAGTTTTTCCGAGAAAATACGTCCTATCGGAGAGGCTGCAGAAAAACAGGAGATGCAGAAAGGGACAAAGTCATTCGATCCCGTTCTTCTCTTGGAAGTGAGGAAAATAAGAATGAATGTTCTGAGAGCTGAAAGGCAAGCCATAAATGACTTAAATGATGTCCGGAAAAACTTCCGGTTGAAGATGGAAGATCTAATGGAGGATGTGAAGATGGTAAGGAAGCTTACGAGAAATGTTCACAGAAAAGTTGGATTGACGGTTAATCAAGCTCTCGCTATGGCAAGGCAGGCAAAGAACAACGCAACCAACCGACTCTACATGGCACGAAGTAAGTTGATAGCTGATGAAGACCCCATATTGCATTATATTGTAACTTTACCGTCCTACTGTGAAAGCATACATGCTCCTAGGTGTTTCTTTTCTGATCGCTCAGAAATTAAATCAGTACAGCAGTAATTAAGCTATACGTAAACACAACATAAAGACAAATGATTATGAACGAAGTCTACAACCGTTTTATATAAGATACTTCTGTTTAAGTCAATTTGTCTGATATATTACTCGGCCCAGTAAAGATGAACGCAAAATGGCCTCTAGGGAGGGAGAGAAAAAATAAAAACCAGTCCTTTCCCATCCAACAAAGCATGCAATTGATCGACAAAAATGAACTGCTGCTTAAATTTAACGTATGCGGTAACCTGAAAGCTGGGGGTCACTGATTTGTACACCGTCCAATCCTCCACCAGTACTTGAATACGAAAATCTTTAAACGAAATGGAGAAAAGTGATCCTTGCACTTAGTTCGACAACGGGCCCTTTGTAGGATAGTGATCAAATGGTACAAAAACCGCCATACTAGAACGCATGCCCAATGGGACATCTAAAACAATGAAACTTTAGATTTATCCTGCTTTGTTTTTGATCTCCCAGTGCGCGATTTGCGTTCCACTATCGCGGTTTTTGTACGATGTGATCACTAACCTCAAAGGACTCATTTAAGCAATTGTCTCTTACAGACACCTGCAAAATTCAGGTAGCTTCAACGGAATTCGAACCCATGCAAGACCTGTGCACGCGATGCCAGTGCAATGCTCTTCCAACTGAGCTATAAAGTAATTAGGTTGGGACAAGAGAAAATGAGGGGACAGAGAGGGAGGCTCAGGGCGTTGGCCGGGATATGTCATGTCCACGAAAGTTATTTTTAGACGAGCGGAAGTCTTTGTTCTAGCGGAATTCTGTCTTCAGAGACGTCCGCATACAGTCTTGCCTCGCTCTCAGGTTATAGTGAAAAGAGAAAATGACGGCGTACGTGCAAGGCTAATGAATATTTATTTTCTTTCAAACATCGGACCGAGGTCCCATCATTTTCTCTTGGTTGGGAGCATGTGTTCCCGTGAAAAATTCAGGTACTTTCAAAAGGAGCCCAAAGTGGTTTAATCAGTAGCTCAGTTGGTAGAGCATTGCACCGGCATCGCAGAAGTCATGGGCTCGAATCCAGTTGAAGCCACCTGAATTTAAATTTTCCAGCTAAGTGAGAGGATCACTTCTCTCAATTTTGTCTATAACCCGCACTTTAAACGTACTGGGGAAGATTGGCACGAGGTTGTGGCAGTACGGACCCGTGAAAGACAAAAAAATACGGAAACGGATCGTTTCCAAGGTAATGGTCTGTACTGTAAAATCCAAACCAAGAACCAGCCAATCAGAGTGTTATATTTAGCCTGAGACTGATTGCTTTCCATATAATAATACACCCGAAGTAACTAAATTTGGTCACTTCACTTGTGAATGAGTAGTATATAGAATAGTGGTTCGCCCAAATCTCGTTTTGCAACTCGTTTGACGGTCTCGTTCACGTTGGGTACATTATATATAATGTTCCTTTTTCATTTCCCTATTCCTTTTTCATTTCTCTACGACAATGACATCCAATGAGAATAGAGACGAAAGTTGGAATAATAACTTTTTTTCTACTCGTTTGGATTATGGATTTGGGTTAGGGTGCGGGGTTAGCTCCTTAGGGTTAGGGGTAAAGGTTACGGGCTGACATGTGGACCGATCCACAAGATCCAGATCGATAGAAACGCTAGTTCTATATACTACTTGCATGGCGGGGAAAGAAACTGATTGGAAAGTAGAATATATGTTATTGACCTTTTGGCAATCTTAGCCACGGTTGGTCGCGAGAATTGAGAAATGTCTGAGCCTGTCCATTTCTTTTCGACTGAAGCTCTTACATCAACACATTTTTTTACTTATCTGGGAGATTTTTTATGATTTTAATTTGATCTTATAGAAGCTGCAAAGGCATTGAATAATATTGAAAAAAGACTTGGCGTTATTCACACGCGGAATGGCTCCAAGATACTTCGCTCCAGAATCCCAGAATACTCTCGACTAAACGACGCCCATCTTTACAAACAACTTTTGGCAACAAACAAGATATTAACAAAACTCGACGGAGCCAAAGAGTTGGCAATTTATCGAGCTGAGAAACGTTTCCGAGATGAAGAGAAGACAGGGAGCTCAATAGCAAAGGAAGTGGATTCTCTGAGAAATAAGCTGGCGTCTGCGGAAGGGGAATTAAGTAAAGAGACTGAAGCGGAGATAGAAGATGAGAGGAAAGCACAGGAAAAGATAGACGAGGCAATAAGGCGCAATAAACTTGTAGTTAAGAAGGCGACGTTTTCATTGAGTGCCATTGAGGCTTATTTACAAAAGCTTCGATCGGATGAGAAAAAACTGAATCAATTGAAATTTTACTGAAATTCGCTTGCCTCAAAGATAAAATGGAATTGTTATATCATGGCAATTAGTTATTTTTTTCTCAAAACATCATTGAAACGTAAGAACGTCTGATAGATCAATTACTGACTGCAATTCAACGTCATGGCCATCTCATTCTTTGTCGAATATGACTCTAAATGCTCTTACACGAAGGATATTCTCTGCGTGTCAGCAGAATAACGTTGTACGACGAAGCCTTATTTGTGCAGTTTGTGAGAAGAGCAGGGCTATAAGCGTATAAAACGTCTCGATGATGATAAGATTTTGAAGATTTCTTATGTCTGCAGTCGTTTTCAAAACGATACATTAACTATACAATAAATATTAGAAAAGGCTGCAAGGTCTATCATTCTCTATATAATCTTTAATTAAATTATCGCAACCGATGATAGCCCTGAAAAATTACAATAGGAATCAAAACAAGTCAACTCCAGGGGCGTAGATAGTATTTTTTCAAGTGGAGGGGCGTCACACTCTGTCACACCCAGGGTACTTACCAATTTGTCATCTCCACAACCACGCTGTTTTTAGTGAAAGTGACAATTTTTCGGATGAGCAGAGAACTCGGCGTTGGGGGGGCAGGGAACAAGCCTACAAAATAGCTGTATAGATGAAGTAAGTTCCAGGTAACATAAATTACTCTGTTCCAGTCTCACAAATATGGTTTGTATTATGTTTTTGACGGTCACAAAGGGAGGGTCACGGGCTCCCCAGGACCCCCGCTTCCTGGATACACCCCTGGACTCGGGCGCGTTTTATCTTTGTCCATGAGTTCCTTGGCTAGTAGGGAAAGGTAGTTCAATAGCTCTGTGCAACCCCAGTTAAGGACTGTGCCTACGATTGTTATTGCGCATACGTTCTGCGCATCTCGAGATACTCGGATTTCCTATGGGCGGTGCTTATTAATACAGGGATGTTTTCGCGCGGCTCAAAACTATGCGGAGAAAGCAGAACTTAGCAAGCTTTTTACAAATATAGCTGATTTTAAAATTATCTTTGAAAAATGAGTGGTTACCCCCAATTTTCTTTTTGGATTTCAATAATACTTGTTAAGATCTACGTTTCCCGCATATTCAGGAAGCCGCGCAAAAATACCTTTGAATTAGTAGGCACCGTCCTTAAACTGAAAATATGGGGGATAACTAACAACTATTCACCGAAGTGGAGTTGGCTGGTGGTGGATTTACTAAAAAGTGAGATAATATAGCACAAAAAATGATTTTAACTCATTATTCCTCTAACGATTACAATATTTTCGGGCGCAAATCCCGCGCGAGTTGCTCGGAGGTGAATAGCAAAGAATATCCGGAGTTTGAGCATCCAATCAGAGCGCGCTTTGAACGCCATCCGCTCTTTTAGTATATACTAAATCAAATTATTGCATTTTACGTTTACTCTCAATATACGAAAACAGAGTTTGGGCTACTGGGTGATTTTGGTCAATCTCCCATGTCATGCATCGAAGGCTGTCTCCAAGTGCAGGAACATTTCAGCACTATAAACTGCAACCATATCTTTATCAGTGCTTCTCTGGAAAAACATCAAAAGCCTTGTCAGTGTTTGCATGGATTGAGAAGAAGGAAAGGTACACAGCATCGTTTGTCACCAAGGAGTCGGCGTAATAACCTTCGGCAGTGACAAATCCACGAGACTCGCTTTTCTTGATGTAGTGAGGCAACAGAACAACATTGAGCCTTGGAAAACCTGGAGAACAGCCGCTTTCATTGTGTTGTAGAAGTTTTGGCCATCTGCGTTATCAAATAATGAAATTAGGAGAACATCTTCCTCTAAAAATGATTCTTGAAGATATCTGTGGTTTTGTGTACCTTTACTGGCAGAAAGACAAGATGGTAAAAAGTGCACCAACGCCCGAGAGGAAAATAGCGTATTTTCAGCAACCTCGTTCCCAGGGAACCTGCAACCGCGGAGCCCTTAACTCTTAGAGACAGTTCTGAAAGTCACGCAGTTTTACAACACTCCTGCTGCCAGCGCACATTCGCTTTTTATTCTTGTTATTGGTCCATTATGCGGGGCTTTTCCGAGTTGTTAAGCGTTAAGGTTAGGGATATTTCTATCAGGTGCGTAGGTATGTCAATCTTTATTTTTGAATATAAGAACGATCAGTTTCGCGAACGTCACACCTCTTTTATTGCTAGGTCTGGAAAGGTTTCATGTCCAGTGGCCATTACGGAGATCATTGGCTTATTGTCGGCTTTGAATGATTCTACTTTCCCAGTTTTACGTAGAATTGTCAGTACGAAGAAAGGCTCACATTTCCACAGTCTCTCGGTGTCAGTTATACCACCGTTCGTGACGAGTTCAGAAAGTACTTATCGCCCTTTATTGACAACCGGTTAATTTAAACTGTTTCCATAGCTTTAAGTCAGGTGATGCTTCTAATGAAGGCTACAAGCTAATCGATCCCGAACTTTCAGGGTGGTAAAATCCCTGCACTACTAAGAGGCGCTATACGAAGCGTTCGTCGGTTGAGCAGCTACAGGCTATAAAGAGCATGAGAATTTAGTTTATTCATTCCTGGTCTAGTGGAGGGAAGGAATTTGTCAGTGGCTTCACCCAGGTTTCCTATTCCCATAAGGGGGGTTACGTGAGTTTTTCCTGGCCTTACTGACACTATTCGTTTAGTTCGTGGTGCTAGTTTTTCGCGCCATTGTAATTTTTGAGCATTGCTGTGTCGTTAGCCAACAATAAAGCTTTTGCCTGGAACATGAAGCAGGCCTGTTTCTCCAAACGAATATTACCTATTTTGCATCTTTGTACAGCGTAGAAGAGTCACGTTGGCATCATGTGTTACAACTGATTTCAAGTTTATGCCAGTCTTTATTTCTTGTTTTTTTTTAAGTCAAATTGGTCCGTATAGTCAATAAAACATCACAAGAATAAAGCTCAATAGACCATATTCGTATTCTCAGTATTGGACTGGAACTAGCTTGCAATGGAGGCTAGTGCGGGGAATCTTTTCAAATGCAAGTACTTTTTAATACATTCCCCCACCCTAGCCTCCACTGCAAGCTACAATCATAGACAAAAGTAGTTGGGAAGGTTATCTAAATGAACCGCACCAGAGCTGTACTTCAAGCTGCTTCTATAAAACGGCAAAAGAAATAGTCTCACCTTCTCTTCCTATTCAATGTTGGAAGGTAACAACGTTTTCCCACTAAAACCGTCCAGTTTTGTACAACATTGAATTAGCGGGGTGGGGAAAGAAGCAAAGAAGACGTCAAAAGTGCTAACTTTCCCAACGGTTTTGTCTGATTGTAGTTCCAGCCCAATACTGAGAATACGAATATGGTCTATTATAGATGAGAGGAATGACAATGAAAACTGCTCTTTATATGACGTTTTCAACCAACCTCTAGAGACACCAGTAACTATAGAGAAATGTACGACTTCTGTTTGACGAACAAAAGAAGCTGAGAGATCTTTTGTTTTCGTCCACCAGCATGTCGGAAAACCTCCTATGAACCGTTCGATTTTGTTGAACGACGTTAAGCGGCGTTGACCCCAGGGGTGGCGTACGGTTTCAACACATCATTTGATTTGACAAAGCTTCAGCAGAAGCCTGGTATTAAGCCTGCGGTTATTACTATGAATATGGAAGGAAAGGAAAGGAACTTTATTTAAGTGTCTAGTCTTTTTAACCCTGGAACACTAATTGGGGACACCGTAAAACTGAAATCAACAAATTAACGGAAATCAAATGAAAGGTTCGTTTTTGAGAAGAAGGGGAAACCGGAGAAAAACTTCGAAGCAGAGTAGAGAACCAACAAACTCAACCAACATATGACGCAGAGTCTGGGAGTCGAACCCGAGCCACATTGGCGGGAGGCGAGTGCTCTCACCACTACTCCAGCCTTTGCACCCCTGTACAGAAATAGGGAGCTTACGAGTTCGCGTTATTCATATCACTACGAAACTATTTCATGTCGTTTCGCGTTTAAAATGTGTAGTAACTGTCGAGGAATTAAACTGGTATGAGTGAGTTGGAAGCGTAGAGAGAGAACTGAAAAGTCATCGTCATGTGCTAACGTCCTCCACAGAACCTTGAATTTGGTCATTTCACGTCGTCATTTAAGAGATGACGGCAAAGAGATGTACCAAAATGTAAAACGCACGTGCAGAGCCATTGTTTTTGCTCGCTAAACCTATTGTTTTGTAGCGTCGTCGTTGCCGTCGGCATCGTCGTTTCGTAAGCTCCCTAATAGGGACATGGCTACGCCGTTGAGACCGATTAGTGCGCACGCGCATACCTATCAATCTTGACAAAAGGGTGGCGAACGGCTTTAACTTCCTTCAACATTGGCGATAACAAAAGAGATGTTGAATGGCTGTTGAAGCAAACTTTAAACGCATTTAAGCTCATTCAACATCGATTCATCACGGTTGAAAGTGGGTGGCAAGTGGTTTCGACATTGCT
>NC_090870.1:51582021-51592021 GCF_036669935.1 Montipora foliosa
GAACTAAAACTGACGTCTTTTCCTGTAGAAATCAATAAAATGAAAATCATGGACGAAATGGAATTTACGGTATCTACAGGATGATGACTTCGTGGTTTAGTCGTTTGGGTGCCACACAAGAAAAAACCGGGGGTTCTGGGTTGACGTATCGTTCTGGCCACTACTGATTGGTAACAGCTTCATTCCTTTACAGCTAAATTGTCTACAACCACAAACTGGTGTTGTCCAACGTGTTACTAGATGTTTTTGGTATTATTTCATTCATTAGAAGGTGATCGTGAATTTTTTTTTTTTGCCTTAGTGTACCCAACCTTATTGAAATACGGAACGGGGACAGTATACATAAAGATGGTGGCGACGTTAAGATGGGAAATTTTTTTAAACAATTTTCATACTTCACACGTAGTAGTCAGGCTCTAAAGTGCTAACCATGTACAGTGATCACGGCACTAACTTGCACGATATCAAAGTAAAAGCGCTTACCTAAATTAAAAGCTGCTTTCGCAGCTTCATCAGTACCACATAAGGTCATGATCTGTGCCAAGCCTGTCAAGTCATCATATGCCTTGAAAAACGGGTATCTTCCACTGAGTATACATAGAAATATGACACCTGCTGACCACATGTCCACAGCAGGGGACTGTTGGGGGTACTTCAGTAACACCTCTGGAGAACGAAATCCAGGTGTGCCAGCTCGTGGCGCGTTCTGGTGACCCCTGAATGAAAAACAAAACGGGAAAAACATTGAGGGGTTGTCAGCCCGTAATGCATGTCTCTACCTCTGGTGCCTGGTAATCAAGTAGCCTCAGAAGCAAATGACCTTGAAGCGTGTAACTTGCAACTCTTTTCCTTGGAACAAAGCTGAGGATTTTAGGACACCATTTTTATGCCCAAATATGGACAAAAATAACCTCGAAGCTGCACGCGCGGGAAAATGCACAAGCTACGTTACATTCAAATAAGGAAATTTTTTAACTCAAAAAACCCAGCTCTGAACCAGAGTTTAAACGCTTCAAGGTCATAAGCTTCTTGTAGCCTATAATAAATCTTGGAAGTAAACCTGAAGGTTAGATACAGTAACTCAACAATCAAGCGTGAAAATACTGCGTTTTATGGCCCTGAAGGGCTCGGAAAATGGTCTCCTTAATTTATGGAAAGGCCTCAAACGCTCGTTCGAGAATTGTGGATCGATGTTCGAGTTTCGCGAATAGAGTTTTGAGGGACCGTAAACTTACATTTGACTAGTACTATGACTCTTGACTATCATGTTTTCAAGCTTCACGGTTCCATTCTCTATTCCAGGACTGAATTTTAAGGATGCGTTCGACTGACCGTATTCCGGAATAGGAATACATGGAATAGAAGTTAGAAATCCTTCGTTTTTATGTACATTCACATTAAAATTGTCAAACATCTGCTAAAGTGCTATTTTAAACATATCTTTATTATCCTTGTTGCTTCAAAACGCCAGACATTCCGTTTAAATCATCACTCTACGTATTCTTATTCCGGAGTAGGGTCAATCGAACGCACCCTTACTGTGCGTTCGATTGACCGTATTCGGGAATAGGAATACGTGGAATAGAAGTTAGAAATCCTTCGTTATGAAGGAGATTCACATCAGAATTGTCAAACACCTGCTAAAATGCTATTTCAAACATATCTTTCTAATCCTTGTTGCTTCAAAACGCCAAACATGCCGTTTTAAATCATCACTCCTCGTATTCTTATTCCGCAATAGGGTCAATCGAACGCACCCCAAGTGTTCATGAACGCATCATGTTACTTCAGCATTTTGTGGCGCGAAGATATGAATTTTATTTCGAGTGGTAAAAAAAAAATTTACGAACGAGCGCAGCGAGTGGGTGAAATATTGTTTTTAACACGAGAAAAAAAATCATATCTTCGAGTCACCATGCAATTTTCGTTATAGAGACAGGAGTGTATTACTCGCCATTTACCGAGCACAAACTTTATCTTGCAGCTCGGCGGCAGGAGTTTCTTAGATTTTCGCATTTCTTCATTTCTTATCCATTCCTTGGATAATTTTAAGTCATAAGAAGATTTATTCTTCGTGTTAGCATTTTTTTGTTGCTCAGAGAAGGAGTTTTCGTCAACATCAGAGAACTTCACTAATCTAACGCTCGCCATTTTCACGTCAACTGTCTGCACAAACAACCATGCAAAGGCGTGAAATGACGTCATCAATATCCTCACTAGTAAGAATGAAATACATTTCTGAGAAGGTAACTAAAAATTTAAAAGGAAGCAATGGTAGCTTCCTTTTTCTGAAAAAGCATACAGTTTTTTTCTCAACTTCAACTTTACTGTTTAAACTTTTTAATCACTGTCTTTTGTAAACTTGTACTATCTTAAAGATAAATGCTTCCTTGAATAACAGTTTTACTTTAGCTACCTTGCCATGCAAATGGTGCAGACCTCCTTAGGTCCATGTCTCAGCGGACACAAAACTTGAGCAGGCTTAAATGAAACTTTGGTGCTTGCTTTCTCATTAGATGATCTCCTTAACTTTGATGTTGCATTCTTAGACGGGACTTTGAAATCTTTAGACTGATGTGTAAACTGCCAGTTGGTTGAATTTAAACAACGGGGCTTCAGGATGCTATCCTCAGCAACTTTCTTTGCTGTGTGGTCAGTTGGTGGGGACAGGCGTGAGCTTCGGCGTCTTGATTGGGTAGTTTTCTTTGGAGAATGGTGAGACAGGTTACCAATCCTTCTATGCTTTGGTACCTCTTTAGGTGAATCTGAATACAAAGATGGGAAAAAATTGACAGACTTGTAATCTTTGGTGTAGGTTATTGAATTCATCAACCAATGCTTCTTGGTGAAGAATGACAAAACTGGGTATTGCTCTAATTGACATGTAGCCTGCGAACGCAGACGTATTTCCGGCGGTCGTTTCTCTCCCACCGCCGGAAATACGGCTGCATTCGCAGGCTTATTGACATGACACCCAAGACAAAAACAGGAACACATAAAAAAGCAAATATCCATACTTGTCTGCTTTCTCTACCAACTCAGCTTACTGGTCAGTGACCTTTTACAACTTTTTTTGTCCCCACACAGTTCCACTCCCATGACTACCCCTGCAAATATCACTACTACCACTACCACTACCACTACCACTACCACTACTACAACTCCTACTATTACCACTGCAACCACCAATACTACTAGTACTGGAACTCCATGATGTACAGTGCAACTCCTACTCCTTCTGCTCCTATTACTTGTACTCCTCCAACTGCTGCTACTGCCACTGCTACTACCACCACTCCAACTGCATGCGTCACAACTACTACTACTGAAACTACTTGTGTTACAACTACTACCATTGCAACTACAGCTGTATCAAATCTACTAGGTCCACAACCACTTCTACAACTGCAACTGATTTTGACGACAGTGATGAAAATTATCTGTAATGACCCTTCTAGGAACTGTCAAGCTGCACTGTTCAAATCAGGAAATATCTGTGAATGGTTTTTCTGTGGGTTTGTTTCACTCAATTTCGTTCGTATTATTTTTTCTCAATTGTCCTCATGATTAATTTTTGTTGACTTTCTATTATTTGTGGTCAAACTGTCGCTGAAATAAAGATCATACGAGTTTGAAGTTAATCCCGCATCAATCGTTCTACTGAGAAAGCTACATTTCCTACAATAAAACCTGGGGGTCACCAAGTTCATTTGTAAGAGGGGCTACACTGTATGAGCAACAAAATATAGGGAACTTTTACATGGCTCTTTTGTGGCCATAGTAACCTATTACATTACATTAACAAGTGCATCTTGTTAAGCAAGATTGGTGATTTCTCTTGTTTAATCCTCGTAAAATGTGCTGTCAATTCCAGTCAAAACGGGAAACAATGTTTTAAAAGTTTCTTTGATCATAATTTAAAAAGCGAGAGATTTTTCATCTTGACTGGTGGCAAAATGAGACGAAAGTTACCGGATAAGGATGGTTTACTGGCTGGTGGTTTTGGCCAGCTACCGGTATTGGCCCTTATTGACAGCCTTGGTTTAGCCAACGTTAAAAAATGTTACATGTGCCATACCAAATTAAAAAATACATACCAAGGAGAGAGCACGTGCTTCCTGGAACTTTCATTGCAAGGCCAAAATCTACGAGTCGATACCTAACGTCAAGGATTGAAATTAATAAAGCCACATCAGCTAACATCAAGGAGAGAAATTAATAAAGCCACATCACAGAATGCCTAAACTGCAGCTGTAATACTATGACTACAGTAATACTGATTTTGTGAACATCCACTTTATAAGCCAAGCAGTGTAGGAGAAAAACAATCTTTGTGCAAATTACAACATTAAAAAATAGCTTACCTTTCTGTATCTCTGGAGTATAGAAAGTTACTTGGTTTTACATCTCTATGGATAACATCAAAAGAATGAACTCTTTTCAAGGCAATGAAAAGGTTCCTCATATACTGTTTAATTTCACAAACACTCATGTCAAGAAAATACTCCTAAAGGAGGAGAAAAATAATCAGATAATTATAATCTATCAGTCTTTTTCTATTCAATCTAAATGTACATACTGTAACTACTGTCCCTGGTACGACGCTGACAAATATAGTACGGCTATTTGAGCTACTTTGACAATAGCCGCGCAACCCCAATGTTGGACAAATTTAGTTCAATTTTATAAATGTAATCCAACATAATAAACATGGTGTCATTCTATGGTTAATTCAAGTACGTATCTGAAAAGTGTCTTTGCGACTACTCAACACTTCAAAATATATTTAACTTGAATGTGGACTGTTTTCGACTCATAATGGCTCCTTCCGTACAATTTTATGAAATTGCCAAAAAACTGGCCATACATTTTTGCTGAATTTTTCACTACTCCATGACAGCGTTCTCAGCAAACATATGAAATAAAAAATGGGGGTCACCATACTCGTTCAGAAGAAAATAGCCATTCCTCTTTACCTTTTCTTTACTTGTTGGTTACTATTACCGCATGTGTAATGGGTCAGGTCTATCAAGTGGTTGTTATAACGTATACAGCAAATATTAAAGTTACCTGAAATTTTTCATGTGGAAAATAGGGCAGAACAAAAACAAGATTATCATTGCATCGCAAAGTAAATTGAACTCCAATCACGTTATCTGTGCCCCTAAAATGGAAAGAAAATTTTATAAACTAACTAGAAACAGCAACATAAAAAACTTTCCATTGTCCTTTGTGACTATTCTGTATTATGCATAATTCCAAACACAGTATCACAGAACACTTGTCTTCTTTATGCAAAAAGACTTGCAACACCCACCACACAGAAACTAATTCAACATGATTGTTTATATAGCAGGATATAATCACTGTGCACCCTTATAATTTGCATCAAACACACATTGTATCTCTTGAATGCAAATTCTAAAGTTTCTGAAATCCCAATATATGTTCCTGAAGATATCTTTTCTTGTGCAAAGACTAACACAGACAATTTAGAAGTTATGACTATCTGTATCATACTAGTTCAGTTTTAGCATCAATTAATGTTGTCACACGCAAACAAAAAACAAGAAAAACAATTTATGGTTGACCAACTTGGGCAGGAATGTGCTGCCAAGGCTTGGATAGAAACCCCAGACTTGAAGGACCAGATGAGGGGCCTCAACACGCCTCATGCCTGTCCTGCAAGGTGGGCTTGGTGACTGGCATAATGTCCTGGGCACAAGTTAACCCAGCAGTAGAATGACATGGCTACTCCCTGTCGAGGCTTCAGCCCAGGACTAAAGGGGTGCCAAAGGCAGCAATCCTGCTCTTATTCTATTTCAGAGTTTTCAGGCAACTCTGGATAAAGTTTACAAGAGAAAAACAAAACGTGTAGCTATTAAAACAAGCAACAAGCAAAACATGGAATTGGCAAATTGCGCAAGACAGGATGCAAATTAAATGTGAGCACATGTCTGCCGAAAAAGGAATTCACCTGACCAGAGGAGAAACCATAGGAACTGGGGTTCCGAAGGAGGATGTTGCTTTAACTTTATGCTTTTTAAAAAGACCACTAAAACCCTGCAGAAACATTACGCTATGAATCATTTACAACACAGTAGCAACATCAATCTCTAACAAATTAATTAAAAGGAAAAAGAGGTGCAAACCCTAAAAAAATGGGCTTCCAATAATTGTAAGACACAGGAGCTTATAATCCTTAATTACGTATAAGGTACCAGTGTTATGAGCCTCTGTTCCTACATGTACAGTATGATAGAGTTTCCTAGGAGACATGACATAACTTTTTATGTTAATAAAATTGTGTGAGATAACAATGTTTCAAATCTTCAGGTCAGAAAACTACACTTACCCAATATCTTGAAGACATTTCAGTTCATTTTCAACTCTTCCGGGACCACTCGTAGGTATAATGTGCTTCAGAGCCCAAAATTCATCTGGCAATCTGTTCATTTGGACCAAGTAGACATTGCTAAAGGTACCTACAGAAAAAGAACAATGTGAATCAAAGTTTGTGCTTGATGTTTGTCCTATAAAATCTGGAACCTCTCATAATACTCAGGATTCATAAATTCAATTTACCAACCTTCACCAATTTTGGATACTATTGTAAAGATGTCCTGAATTTCAGGAATCTTTTTCAGTAATTCACCTGCTTCACTGTCCCCAAATCCTACAAAATGATATTATATCAAATGATTTCTAGAAATGAAGATTGTAAAAATAATAACTCTATTTGTCTGTTTTTGTTCAAGGATAGAAAAACAAATTCTGAAGGAAAGAAAATTATATGTATATCTACAATAATATTCAGCTTGCCTAATCGCATTTTATTCATTTATTTACTTATTTATTTGTTTACAATAAATTATTATTATCTTTTTGATTAGTTACGGCTTTTTTGATAGACCAAATGTCTTGCTGTTACTTTAAATTTTGACCAAGCAATTTCTTGTTTCTTACAATAGTACTGAAAATTTGGCGGGTCTAATCTGCAGGTCGCAAGTTGCAGGTCATTGTTTCACCAATACAGAGAGTACCCTAAACATTCTTAAAAGCTAAACTTGGGCCTAAAAACTTTTGTTTAGGCCTAATTAGGCCTCATGTTAGCTTTTAAGAATGTTTAGGATACTTTCTGTATTGGTGAAACAATGACCTGCAACCTGTGACCTGCAACCTGTGACCTGCAACCTGTGACCTGCAAACTGCAAATTTGACCCGCCACTGAGAATTTTGGTGTTGTACTTTTCTATCAACCTGTGGCCAGGCACATAAAGTGGAAATTAATTAAGATTACATAGGTGGTTTTCATGTCACGTCATTGGCGCCATGTTGGTGAACAAACAGTTAAACAAAGATCTCTCATTAGTTCCTTCTTTAGGTCCACTAGCAATAATGTACAATTTGTACATTGCAGCATTCACCCGTTATCTGTGTCTCTAAAGATGTGTTTCCAGCTGTGGAGCAATCTTGGGCCATAAAATTCTGGCCAGATTAACATTTAGACAAGAGATTGCAAAAGAATGATCTAAATTTTATGGTCAACTCTTTCATGATTTCAAAAACATGGATGATGACTTAGATAACCCACAGGGTTTCATCATTGACAGGCAAAATGTAGCCTTGGTTTGAGTTGGTTTGTGTACGTATGACTCGCTGATCACAGGCAATTAGTTTTAGTTTTTATGTCCTCCGCGACTTTAAACTCACCTTCTGCAACTTTAGGAGTCGAATGAGGTGAAATACGCTTCCGTTTTCTCCTCTGAAATGGTGTGCAGCCGTCAATCTGACCGGCCGTTTTGACTGATGTCGAATTCGTGTTTTCATCTTGTGACGAACCATCTATACTGTTGGAGTATTCTATACCAATGCTCGCTTCTGTTCGGCATTCTTCCATCATTTATCGTTCGCTCAATTGTTCAAGCGTCCAAAAGTACTGAAATATTTGATTAATGTACTAAATTCGTCGATATTTAATGGGAAACTTGTAACCTCTTCGGCAAATTTCAGAATATCGTACAATTGAACCTGACGCCTTGGGATTTACTTTTCCCGCCAATTTTCCTCGCATAGGATTGTGGTAGGCTGACAATTTTTCTCTGCCCGGGGAGGGTGAGGGAACTTATCGCTTTCCGAAATGTTTACTTTAAAAAAGTTGCAATACAAAAAAAAAAAAGAGAAAAAAGAACGCTCAACATACTTCACAAAATTGATGTTGTAAACGTAAAAAAAAGGACGCGAGAAAAGTTTTTGTTACGAAAAATGCCTATTTTAACACAAGTTGCCAGCGTGGCGGTCGATGCAATAACCATTTTAATTGGTCTATTAGCGTTCCACCAATGAGATTGTCCGTTTTATACTACAAACGCCTGGGCGAAAACAAGGAACAAGTTCGACGATGGAAAGTATTGATATTTCCATGAGACCTGCCTTGCGTTGTGGTATTACGTTGGTAATCTTTGCCTTCGGAAGATGTACCGTACCTTAATTTCACTGTCTCCACGTAAGGTCAAGAATTTAACAGGTCTGGGTGGCCTCGGTGAAGTTGCTTCGATGTGAAGGGAACGTTATAAACGATAACTTCATTACGTACTTGCTTGTTGAAACGGTGAACTCCCAATGGGGTTCTGTCTTTGTTTCAAGAAAATTGTTCGGTAAATGCCCCATTGTTTCGCCTTGGATTGCACAGGACTCGGTTGCTGTGGGCCAACACTTGTGAACAATGCTTGAAAGTTACATTACCCCGCTGTTAATGAGTTATGTGGACAAGTATATAAAAAATTTGAAGCCCTCTGACTTGAGTCTTTCATTATGGGGAGGCGACGTTGTTTTGTATAACTTAGAGCTGCGACTTGATGTGTTGGAAAAGGTAAGGGAGTTTCATTCTTTCCCTGTTAATTTTGCTTCCTGCTGTAACCATTCTTGGTAGCTGTAACAACAGCAACAGAAGCAACAATTCATCGTGCACGTACTGTTGCAACAAACACTTTTTCAACTCAATGTCTCCCAGTAATCAGGGGTTTCATTAGACCGCCAGTCACCTGCATTATACCGCTGTCTATTTGTCAGAAATTTGTCTCCTACAGCTGGAACTCTACCTTGATTTTCACTCAAACCCTTGTGAAAGACAACAGTGACTGCCACTTATTATTGATTAGCCCAGTAAATTAAGTAAATTGGTTTAATTCCTTCAAATTTCTCTCAATAAATTGGATACCCTGCAAGCAGTTGGTTTCTCCTACGCTTCCTGAGAGAGAAACCACTACAAGCAATCGTTAGTTTCTTTGAGTGAGCCGCCATCTAGCGGCAAGAACAAATTAATGAATTTTGAACCGGTAAAACGAGTTGGTTAACTTGTTTTGGCTTGTGTGCCTGCATTCAGCTACATAACTGCTGAGTTTAGGCAAGCCTGCTGTGTAGTATTCCATATTTTTCCCGCAAAATAAGACAAAGTGATGTCACATGCATCATGTGGGGTGTGATATGCTTCGCACATACTTGATGGAAAATCAAACGGTTACTCGCAATGGTCTCTCTCTTGGGAAGCAGAGAAGAAACCAACTGCTCACAGGGTGTAAATTAGAACAATACAAAGCTGAAATTTTATGACCAAATTATTTTTGAATTATGAATTAAATCACACAGCTGTTTCCTTTCTTAACTTGTCACTCCATCTTGGCAGTCACTTGGTGGCCAAGAACCTCTTGCAAGCAATTGACGCTGTCAGTAGTGTGTTTTAATGCAGTGTGAAGTATAAGTATTTTCAGCAAGGTCATGGGTTTTTTATTTCCAGTTTCGACCACATCCTAAAGTTTTATCATTTTACAAGACCTCTTTGTTTTTGGTGGGTGGCCTCAGAATACCATAAACACCTGCAGATAAGCTGCACCTTTTTGCCAAAAATTGTTGCTAGCGATCGGGAGTGCGACTTATCTGAAAGAACATTTGAAAAAGGCTGCTTCCGGTGTCCAGTTTTCCATCTTCGTGTCTGATCTAA
>NC_090870.1:51597021-51602021 GCF_036669935.1 Montipora foliosa
CGAAAAGCAAAAGATTCTAATAATGTCTGGAGAGAAGTTCTAAAGAAATTAAACATAATTCAAAGTGTTTTTCAATGTCTATGCATGTCAGCACACTTATCTTTCTCAGTAATATATGTTTTATAACTTATTTGCAGGAAGACATGTTCCTCAGTGTAAGAGGACCTAAAGAAGATCCTGTTGATTCATCCGGATTTTTGCGAGGTTCCTTGTTTGACAATGCTGAACTGTCTTCCTTTGAAATGCCTGAACCCACATTAAATGCAGAAGAATTTCTGAGAGCCCATAGTGAAACTCTAGCTCTGCAAAGATACGGTGCCCTATTTTTGGATTTCTTGTACGCAATGCACATTGAACCTGAAAAAAATCCCGATTCTACCGGGGAGGAACAAGACGATGGAATGGAAGTGATCAGAGACATTAGACTTGTGAAAGAGTTTGCTTTCATACGGATTCTTGTTGGTCCAATACATCTACAACTGTCTTCAAGTGTGGTGCATAAATTGGAACTTATTTCAAAGTTGTCATGTCAAGATCTTATTCCCCGGAAAGGTGAAAATAATCTTATCAATTTCAATTTGACTCTCCTTTTAACCCATTGACTCCTGGGGGTTCCCCATTGACGAGTAAAGTTGTCTGGGGTTTATACAGAGTAAAATACTAAGTATGGCCGGTTCAGGCCAGCGTGGGAGTCAAAGGGTTAATTGCATTGGAGAAAGAAGATTATTTTAGAACCTGAACTTCTGTAATTGTTAAAGCAAAATTAATGAGTGAATTTTAGATTTACACAAACTATACTCACTCCTTGTTCTCTCATACATGTTTTTTTCCCTTCCTCTTCTTTTCTATTTTATTTTGTTATTATTATCATCATTATTACAGGTATTAGTGGTATTGTGGGATCTCACAGAGTTATGCCAACATGTTTAGTTAAACCATAATAATCGTAAAAAAGGTTGCTGTTATTCATCGTGGTGAAGTACAATAATAATAATTAAAGTATTCTCGATGTGGTCACTTGTGATGTAGATCGCAACATTTGGACTGCATACTTCTAGTATTCATCAGGCGATAAGGTCGACTGGTTACGCGTCACCTTTTAAGCAGGATGCTCTGCTGTGATTGGTTGGTTTTCGGCAGCTGTAATTGGTGCATTTTGATCCTCGCTGTTTCGGTGTGTTGTTACATGTACTTCGGCGGTCCTCTGTCGTACGGTTCTCCTACTCCACTATCCCTGTTGATGTTGGTAGGGTGAAGTCTAATGTGAATCGCCTCTTAATGACCCTGCGTGTGTATTAATGAGGATCATGATCAATAAACTTTACTTCATTCCAAAGGGTGTTGTGTCCGGTGTTGTTAACATGTTCTGAAACGGTGGAGGTCTGGGTACGGCAAGTCAGATGTCTTGCTCATGTTCTTTGATTCTATCTTGCATAGGTCATGCAAGTAAAATCTGTTAAATCTCCGTGTTGATGTTGGTACATGTGGGGTGAAGTCTTATGTGAATCGCCTCTTAATGACCCTGCGTGTGTACCAATGAGGATCATGATCAATAAACTTTACTTCGTTCCAAAGGGGGTTGTGTCCGGTGTTGTTAGCGTGTTCTGAAACGGTGGAGCTCTGGGTACGGCAAGTCGGATGTCTCGTTCATGTTCTTTGATTTTATCTTGCATAGGTCATGCAAGTAAAAATCTCTTAATCTCACTCCCTGGAGTCAATGGCTTAATGGCGGCCGACATAGCTTTTGACTAGTTAACCCATTCACTCGTCAGGTGCCCCAGGATGCTCCCAGTTGACAAGTAAAATTGTCTGGCGTTGAATAAAATCTGTTTTAAAGTCTCACTCCAAGGAGTCAATGAGTTAATATTTTGGAGAATGGGTCATTTTACAGTTGTTTGCTGAACGTGACCTTGCAAATGAAAAATCCAAAGAAAATTCGTAAAAAGTTGACACCTCTTTCTTTGAAAGAATCATTCAAGATTGGACTAATTTGCCAAAATACCTATTTGAACATGATGTTCATATCAACAGCTTTAAATGAAATCTAAAAAAGTGGACGAATATTGATAAATTAGTTACATGGATTTTAGTTATAAATAAATATTATTTCTGGGTTTTAAATTATCAGTAGTAATTATTAGGCTAATCTCTGGGTTCTCCTTTTCCAATGGAGTATTTGATTAAGCTAGGTAAGCATTAATGAATTACAGGGAGTCGTATACTGGTATACATGTGTATAGGTGACCACACTGCATGGCCTATTGGATTGGCAGTCTTCTCTGAGTAGTTGCATTGTTTGTTTGACATTTACTCTGAATCAATAACGCTACATGTACATGTATGTTCCGTCTCCCTTCTCATTTGGATTGACATGTAAGCCCCCTTCTCTTTGAGATGAAAGGCCAGACTCAGAGTGCAAGGTGTTTATATTCAATATCATGTTACACACTTTGCCATTCTAACTTGTACTCAATAAGCACAAATTATCCAATTCTTGTTTCAGAGAAATCTGAACCATTTTATGATGAGTTTATTGAGAAACAGCTTTTGGCTGGTAACATCCTGAATCAAAACCTCACTGTCACTGTGTTATCTGCAACTGTTATGCTGCTTGCTGCTGATCATGGCAAATTGCTACCAGGCCCAGTTGTGCACAGCACTAGTTCCACAGAACTTCGTACTGTTTCATCACAGCTGTCCTTACAGAGCATACAGGAGCAAGATGTTAGTATTTCTGCGATTTACTTCATCTGTTTCCAAATTTTCTGGACTTTAGTGGGGAAAAGATAGTTAATATTCACCAGAATGAAATGGTCTGACTCTAACAGACTCTGTTCAAAACTCATTTGAAAAGGCTTGTCTTCTTTCTCTATCATAAAATCTAAAGATAAATAATTAAGTGAGACACACCCCCTCTTCCAAGATGGTAAAATAGACTTGATTTAAAACCAAAGCACATAAAAAACAGTGATGTAAAAAAATGACATCAGGACAATGGAAGTGATATGACTAGTGTGGCAGTGTTGCTGATGCATTCTTTATGATTACTTTCTTCATCTATAGACAGGTATTAACTTGGGTTCAAAATATTCTTCATGATTCTGTTGTGTTTGCAAAGTTTTTGTATTTAAACTTGAGTAGGAGAAACAATAACTGATTCACAAAAATCTGCGTGATAGGTGAACATTACACAACGTGATGATGTTGGCATGACATCATTTTCATTCTAATTTGAATTTTAAAAATCCCTTTAAATAAATTTGGGACTGACTTCTACTCAACCTGCAAGTATACTAATTCTGTTATTCAAATCAATCTCTTTTTGTAGGAAAACACTCCTGATACTGCCATCAAACCAGCATGCATTTTGCAGATTGACAGAGTGGACATGCAGAGCACTCATCCAATGTACCCAACAGAGCTTACCAAACTAACTATTTCCAACACTGAGTATCCGGCAGGCAAGGCCATGCTTGTGCATACATATGTGGACAGTGCCGCTCAGGTCAGTTCAGCCTTCTTTGATGGCTATTATGTGTCACTTTTGAGCAACTAGTTTACATCATTGCTGTTAGACTCTCCATTCTCTTTTATTAAATTTACTTGATTATTCTGTTCAACGTAATTGTTTTTAAGCGCCCCATTCGTGTTCGTGACAGTCCCATGCATCTTTTGCAGCAGGATAATTTTGTAAGCTAATTTGTTATAATAAAAAGATTACTAGGACTTGAAAATGACCTCAAAGTTGTTGAAGTGATGTTCTTTATTATCTCGGCTAATTTTTATTACCAAGATGTTAATTATGTCCAGAAATGCCACTAATTAGATGCATGACAAATTTTAAGAAAAAATGTCAGTTAACTTTAGCTGCAAACTTTTAGAATTTAATTAAGTACTTTTGAATTCAAATAGGAATGATACTGTAAGGTAAGTGTGCATGGATACCTCTTCAGAAGGTGGCTGCATGATAATATTATTGACAATAGTTTAGGGTAGTTGACAAATGAATATATTAATAGTTGCTCCAGTTTCATCACCAGTGATCGTGCAAGACTAGTTACGCAAATGTTGCCACTGTTTGCAAATGTATTGATGTAGACTTTAACCAGTCATGCTGGTGCTGTGATCATAGCCTTTTTCCTAATAATTTGTTGTTTGCCTCTGTTTCAAAGTTAGCCTTGGATGGGCATTTTCATGCACCTTTTCAGGTTTTTGGCATCCAAGTGAATCTGTCGCACATTCATTCTCACATGGCGGAAGCCCCTCGGTTTAACTTGATTCCAGCATTCAGTGCTGCTGCATCATCAAGGACATGCATTTTGCCTGCATCATGGTGCGTGAATATGTTCAATCTTTCTTTGTCACCTCTATTAATTTTATTATTAAAATGTAAAAACGTTCTCTGGTTAAAAAACGGTTAAAAACAATCATGAGCTTTCGGCTATCAGTCTATAGCCTTTAACAAATGAAAAATTATTGTAAGCAAGTGGACAGAATATATACGAAAAGGGATACGTGCGAAAAAATTCTATAAAAGTGTAATACAAAAAGAGGTGTGAAGAAGGAGTGAAAAGTAATGTAAGAAAGCGTCTAATTACAATAAAATGGAGTATTGCCTAGAGGCAACGGCTTAGAGTTATTATTCGTGTCGAAAGTTTTTGCTGTATGCCTTGATTCTAGTGTTTTTCGAACGCAGTAATCGCCTTTGTCAATAACACAAGCGTTATCGAAGTCAATGGAATACTGGCCGGTTTGGGTGTTAAAGGGTTAATTTTGCTTGTAGACTTAACTGGATCCTATTGCTACATTAATTTCATTCTCCACTGCTTGTTGTAGTGCAATGCAAGAAATAGACCTGTCTTTCACCTTTCTTTTTCGTCTTTGTAATGTGTCATTTTGATTAATACTTCCCACCACATAAGGGTAACTGCCTGACACAAATTAGTTGAACCTAATTTACAAAATGTATACAATGTATCTACATGTAAGTGTGTATTACA
>NC_090870.1:51607021-51619521 GCF_036669935.1 Montipora foliosa
AACAACTGGCCAACATATGGATAACTATACTGTAAGTAAAGCATTGTGCCAACACTGGTGAATGTGTTTTTTAAAATGTTCAGGTTTTGGGTCAGTTGTTTCCCAAGCAAAGGAAGAAAAACTTGTCACAAGTAAGCAAGAGGGTGCAAAGAAACAGACTCAAGCGAATAATAGCACTTTTGAGACAGTGGATGGAAGGAAGGCATTTGAGTCTTGGCTGTATGACAAACTACCGTTCATTACATCCACAGAACTACAGGTGAGGGGATGTTGAGCTTTTATCTCAAGACTGAAAACTAACAACCATCTTGTAAAGGCTGTGTAAACATTTGCCGCAGGAAGGTGCTTGACAGCTTGCAACGATTTTGAAGCGCCAGTTTTGAGAGTTCGACAATCATTTTTACTCTCCGTGTAATTCAGTTTCTTTGTTTGACTTGAATCTGGATCAAAGTGAACAAAAGTGGCTCAAAGTGGGAGTCAGGGCACTTGCCTTGATATCCAGGGATCCCAGGTTCAAGACACGTTCTGACCACTCGTTTAATTTGTTTCTGGTAGTTCCTGGTTCAACTTCTAAGCTGTACTTTTAAATAGCCAACTAGCTTGCCTCTGACCTGTTGGGATTCTTAACATTTGTTGTTGAATGTTCTCTTTTGTCGTGATTGTGTTTCATTGGCCTTGAAAAGCCCCTATGGGGAGTCGTCAATTAAGGATGTATTGCATTGCATTGCATTGCATTGCATTGCATTGTATTATATTGTATAACTATGCGATCGTTTAGTGGAGAATCGAGGTCTTTTATGCTGAGAAAATAAACTCGTTCTCATCGCCCGTGGCAGGCCCTTTTGTGAATGACATATTTGCACGTCTGCCGCTTGGGTGGAACTTTAACTTCGAAAGCGCAAATATTTATGAATTTGTGATCGCTTTTTGTAACTTCTTTGTGCAGATCGAAATCAAGAGCATGGTTGTTTTCATGCCCGAGAAGCACATCGTTCACAGCATCAAATCAAGTGACATCGCTCTGAACTACTCTGTGCAGTCCTTGAAAAAATCGAACAATTCTTTTCCACCGACCCTAGTAGTCTGTTTTCCAAGCTTTAAGCTGCACAGCGCAAACCATGAACCCATGTCAGTCAGACAATCCCTGCCAGTGAACACTTGCCACAGAGATATGACGCGGCGGGAGACTCTGCCGTGGACTTTACAAGCAGAGAATCTTGCAGTGTACTCGGTTCATGCAAAGAACAGTTCATCACTGACCAGTGGAGACCACCTTCCGGTTGTGCGTTACGTACTGTCGACAGTTTCTTGCACTGCCGTTTTGGCGTCAGCTCGTACCTCCTCTGGCCCAGGCTCACCACATTTCTCTCCGACTCAGCTATTTAAGCCCGGGAGCACTGGGGGTCGAAGATTCTCAACTCTCGGGTTTTGTGTTCACACAGATCTTCAACCCGTTGAGATCAGCTGTTCACGAAAGCAGGTACTTGAAATGTCTTTGGCATTTTTTAAACAAGAAATCTATATCAATGCTTAAGTTCTTTTTATCATTCTTTAAATGCAGGAATTTTATTCAATTTAACCTGCCAGTGCATTGTGTTTTTTGCCCAGTGTTTGTGTGCGTCAATCGTAATACAGATTGAAAGCACAGCTCCACGGCCTCGCAAGTGAATAATCACCACACGTTTTTTACTCATTTTTTTCTCCCTCTTTGTTTTTTGTCAATAGCTTCATCTTCTAGCCAATTTAGTCCAGAGTCTTCCCATTTTCAGCATATCCAGACAGACATCTCCCACTTCCACTGATGCTACAACTGGTGTTCCAAGTACCACTCCACCTGCAGCTGCCCCAGATCCCCAACGGACAAATTCTGTGTCTTCGTCGTCAGGCGTTGAGCAAGTGGAAAGTGAGAGCTTGAAATCCGAGAGTGTGTCTTCGGCAGCATATTCACAAATTCAACAGGTATGCTCTTCTTTTCCGGGTATTCGCTAAATTCCTCCATCCTATACACCCTTTTAATAAGTAGGAGGAGGCAGTGTGGCCCAGTGGTTAGGGCGCTTGCCTTGAGATCTGGAGATCCCGGGTTCAAGACCCGCTCTGACCACTCATTGAATTTGATCCTGGTAGTCCCTGGTTCAACTTCCCAGCTGCACTTGTAAATAGCCAACTGGTTTGCCTCCGGCCAGTTGGGATTCTTGACAGTTGTAGTTGTTGTGTTCTGTTGTTTCGTTGATTCATTGGCCCTGAAAAGCCCCTATGGGGAGAGGTCAATTAAGTATGTATGTATGTATGTATGTATGTATTCATATTCATGCTCAGTTCTAATAAGGTATGGGAAAAAAGATTGATCAGCGGACTAAGCCAAGCTGGGACAGCTTGGCTTAGGAAGAGTTCAAGATACGACTCACGCGATTTTTGGGCGGGACTGGGTGGGCCGTCCAGCTCTTCGCGGCTCCGCTGAAAAACTGAGCAAGAATGGTTTATTTTCGCACCAAACCAGAATTTATTATCGGTAATTACGTAATCGCACGTGAGACCGCCAGACTAGCCATGAAAGAACCCATTATTGAATCATTTTAACCTCGCATATCATTATGAGTGTTGTGAATAGTCTAATATATGTCGTTTTCCGCTGATGACGTCAAACTCATGCTTTTAAAATTTATTCAGAAATGTACAAAGGCTTCAAACAAGACAAGAAATCGGAAAAGTTTTAGGCCTTTGTACATTTCTAAGTAAAATTTGAAAGCAAGAGTTCGACGTCACTAGCGGAAAACGGCATATATTAGACTTATTAAAAGTGTGTATAATGCAATACGTTTTGGGGGAGTTCTTTACATAAAAACAATACACGTTTTTGACTCTTGGGATTGTATCATGCTGGATATCCATTGTTTTAATGCAAATAACTACCAAAAATGAACTGCATTTTGGGCTTGGTGAAAATAATAATAACTAGTTAAGGTGCAGATCGACAATGTTTTTAATCATCGTCACCGCCCCTCCTATGATATACTAAGGTCTCTCGCCTCTAATGTAACATACCTTTGCGTCACGTCACACAGGAAAAGAAAGAGGCAAATTATACTGAACAACAATGCAATGGTTTCATCCTTTTTAGTCTCTCAACTCCATTCGTATTTCACTGTGGCTGCAGTGGACGTTGCCTCGCGTCATTGTGAATTTGTACAGTCGGTCAGGAGCAGATAACTCTGCTGTGTGCATCAGCGCAGACTTAGAGGATCTGACAGCCTCTGTAGACTATATGGAAACCATGCTTCACATGCATTTTAAAGTTGGAGCCTTCAATGTTTCCCACTTCACTCAAAGGTACGTGTAAGAGAGAGAAGATAACTGCAGATGCACACCTTTGTCCCGGTCAAAATCTCTGATGGTTTTTCAGTGCTTAGATATCATATAATTTGGCGGTATTTAACGGTGATGGGGTGTAGTTCTTCCAAACGGTTTTATTAGTCTCTAACTCGGGTACTCTGAAAAAGGTGCCAAGGGCCACTTGACTGACAAATGTAGACCTGTCTCGTGCACTGTGTGTTCTCTTCAAACCATTACTCTTTCAATGTTATTTTCAAAGTGCTGTGCCCATTTTGTGTTTTAAGGCTCACCAACAAATTTGTTCTTTAACGTTTGTGGTCACACGAGAACTTTTTTTCTGAGTATTGTATTCTAAATTTTATGCAGTTCCGACGGTTCCTGGGTACACGGTCGTTTTAATGGCGTTTTGTTGTCATGCAATGACATTATTTCATCAAAATCTCTCCTCACCACATCGTCAAGGAGATCTTACAGCGGTCGCCGGGAGATCTCGGGACAGGGGCCACGCGGTTTTCTTACAGTCATGTACAAACGTTCATCCCTGCATTTGAAAAGGCGAACATCTTCTTCTGATAAATCCGGAAAGGAAGAGGACTGTTTTAAAGACCAGCATGAAATCCGTGTCAATATCCAGCCATTTGATGTTGTGTTGTGGACACCAGCTGTCCTTGCTGCTTTGGAGACGGTTGATTTGAGCTTGCTTGAAAAGTTTCGAGTTTTAGTGCCAATGGAAAGTGACGCGGAGAAAGCAGACGAAGGGAGTCTTCTAAGGGATCAACAAAACGACAAACGAGATTGTTCGACTGTTAACGTTGAACTGTTACCTCTGCTGTTTGTGGACATGCGAAATTTAAGGCTATTCATTCCGTGCGAGGCAGGAGCGGGCAAATCGGTCGAAGGAATGAAAACCGTGAACTACCCGGAAGATATGACTGTCATTCAGTTATCAACTGTCAGTGCTTCTCCTCACCCTGACAATCCGAACTCCAGGGCGGTTTTAAATCGAGAGTTTTACGACAAGTTTCTTAAGTTCGGCCGGAGCTCCAGGCAAGCTCTGGGGTATGACATTCACGATGTGCAGTACCAGATCGACCTGTGTGGGTTTGGCATGTGGAGTGGGAGCTGGGTACAACTCTGTGGGTCTGTCAGGAATGAAGAAGGACTGGAGCGAGTTGGAGTACTTGTAGACCAGAATCCTGCACTGGAGTGGAACACGCAAATGTGGTAAGAAAAATGCGCTTTACAGGAGTAGAAATTACATGCATGGACTCCATGTAGTCTCTACTCTTGTAAATGGAAATTGATGTTTTCGTTCTATTGTTGTCCGTTTCGAGCCATTCTTTGCCCTTTGATGTAAATGTGCTTTGAAATACAACCATGCGTTAATACAAAGTTTGGCTTTATTAAACGAGTCGATTAAGGGAAATGAACCACTGCAAGAAAAATCTCTGCCAGCCAACGTTTTGAGCGTTTCCTTCGTCAGCCTGAGATCGAAGGACTAACGCTGACAAAAGAGCTATCTAATGCTTCAAACGGGCCGTACGTCATATCGTATATTTTTATTCACCCTGGGATTTTAGAGTAGTTGGGTGTAGCTAATATCTCCAACATTTCCCTCCCAACCATGATACACTACAGAGGACAGACCACAACCCCGGAAACTCCATGCCCTACTTTTTACGAATAGTGTGTGGGTTCTTTTACGTCCCATAGGGTTATGAACGGTAAAGGGTTGCGAGACGGGGCCTACGGTTTATCGTCCTTATTCGAGAAGACTAGAGAGTCTAACTATTTGCAGATGCCATTACAAATGCAGCACTATCTCCTCAGTTATTTAAAGACCCTGAATGGTGGTCCGACCGGATTCGAACTCAAGACCTCCCGCATGGCTTCCGGTGCTCAACCAACTGAGCCACCGGAACGCGTTTCACTCCCCACTAATACTGCACCAAAGTTATTTTGAAACTAACCCCTTCATCCACGTGTAAATAGAAGTTGTTGTTTTTGTTGTTGCCTTTCTTTTTATTTTATTTGGTTGATACATATTTCGTAGCTACAATTCATTGTTTACTTACTTGATCATCAGGCACGGAACAGAGGAAGTACATGTCACGCCAATCATCTCTGGGTCTGACTTCAGGGTCGTGCTGGCTCCGGCCATCTCAGTAATCAGACAAAGTACAGTAAACGGTGCTGCATTAGCTGAAAGTGTCCCGGTCTGTGGATGGTCGCTGGAATTCAACGTGGTCACAGATGTTGATTGTTTCCTCAACAAGAATCAGGTGAACTTTGAGATTTATTGGCCTAAGTTATTATCGCTTGCCTGTTAGTCACGATTCTTTTGCATTGAATTCACCCGAGCTATGAAATTTGGCCTGTAAGTCTGGGAGTGATGTCGGAATTTTGAAATTCATGTATTGCATTGGAGACTGTAAACAATGAAAATATGCGACGTTTTTTTCCCACCACATCGAACTTGAACTTGCTTGACGAAGTGGAATGAACCAGTTAAGAAATGTAATGGCAAATTTTCCTAATTGTGCCCAATTGTGCTCTTCAGAATGTTCATCCACGACACTTTGTTAAAGAAAATTACCGCAACTTAATGCTCTTTCCTGTGTATCGTCCGATGATTGGCGAGGTCAAGATTATAGGGAATTGTGCCTACCTAACCATCGCTCTCCGTCTTTTCTTCACAGATACAGCTTCTGCAAACTTTATCAGCTGAAAATCTGAAGGTCTTCTCGAAGTCCTCTTTGGGGATGTCTCCAATGGAAGTTGACATAGAAGGGACCAAATCGAACTTGGTCCCCAGCTCAGCTGAAGGTATCCGAGGAAGCCCTGGTAGAATTGATAGCGGATTTGAGAGCATGCCCACTCAAACTACTGCAAACTTTGGAACGCAGAAACGGGATATTACCAAGTTCAAAGTAGGAAATTTCGACGACAACATAGAAAATGGTACGGGAATTGAAACTGAAGCCCCGTGGGAAATTTTTGTCACTGGAAGGAAACTCTCAGTATCAGTTTACAGCAAGATTCATCGAGATGACAAACCCACTGATAATGAAGTTCTCCCTGCCAAACCAAGTCTTCCTGGGAGATGCAAACCGGCCATGATTAAACCAGTTTTGCGGGTTGAACTTGTTCATCCTGCTCTCGTCATGAACACGCATTCCACCTCTCCGCGGATTCAGGTGTCGTGCTTTGATGTCAATGTCGCTGGAGTGTCTTCTTCGATAGGTGAGTACACAATAACGCTTCTGATTTGAAAAAAAAACAGAAATCAGTTTTGTGATGCAGCTTGTATTTGGCCAGAAAAGTGCTTGTCAGATAGACCTTTAATCGATGACATGGCTTTTAAGTGCGTGGACCCGTTTACAGGTAGAAGTTACTGTCCCGTAGAGTTCAATTCACTGTTGAAGCTGGCACAGAACTGACAATAAGAAAGCAACGAAGATTGTTATTGAAGTGTCAAGGAATTTTTCATAAATAATAAGGTTCTCACAGAAATCTATTCAGAAGTATCGTTATTTGGAAGCCCGGCTGAAAACCTGGATGCGAAGGATAAACCTCTCAGGTTAGAGTAGAGATTCAACAAATTCAACCATCAAGTGAAGCCAAGTCCCTCAGGAATCGTACCCGGGACACGTTAGTGGAAGGGGAGCGCTTTTGCCATTGTTCCAACAGCCTCTCCTATGTCCCATCTCGAGACTCTATTTTGCGTTTGCTTGAACGAATGATCCTCTTTTTAAACTTCAGGTATAACGTTTCAGAAAACGTCTTCAGAAGTCGCCATTTTTCTTTTGTAGTTTCCTAATTAGGTTACTTCTGTTTGTAACCCAAGAGATCTGTCAAGAGTCATTCCTTTATTTAAGTTCTCTTTATTGGCAACAAAGCCTCAACTTTCGTGGATCTTCCCTATGCTTTTTCTCTTGTTAGTCCGACTCGTCAGCTTTAAGAAGAAAGGGAGTTTGCAAACACTTTTTGGTTATCTATTCGCTGGAGACCTCGCACTATTACCCACATGGGGAGCAGAAACGTACATGATATTTTCTGGAGACGCCGAACGCCACGAAATAAAAGCTGTATGCATGAATGAATATTTTTGTGTCCGTTAGGTTCCTTGTTTAAGAAGCTTCCTGATGCACATGACTACTCGGTTCAATGGGTCAAGAGTGGAGCTGGAATCCCTGATCAGCATAGTGGCATTTTGCCGTCTCTTTTAACTGTCGACGTCACTGAATTCTTGTGTGGTCCAGGTTGGTTAAGACCTCGCATCTCTGTCAGTTCATTATACGCCTATTTAGTCGCAATTGCTGTTAGTTTGAATTTGGGACATGTACACGTTCTTTTGATTTTTAGAACTGCTATATCTTTTCATCCTTTTGAAAAACCTTCGTGTTTCGGGTGTGCCGCACGTTATGTAATCAGTGGCCGAACTTAGGTCTCATATGATTGGCTATTGTGGAAACACCCCCTAAAACCCCCTGGAAGTTGCTTCTAAAAATAATACTGGACAGGCTTGACACAGAGGGTTAATATAGAAGATGGAGGCTCCGTGTAATAGGCCCCTGGGGCCCGTTTCTCGAAAGTCCCGAAACTTTTCGGGCCATTTTCGGGTGTCATAACTCCCTCTGTATCTCGAGAACGGAGATGATTTGAGTAGTCAATTTTCATAGTCAGTTTGCTTTTCGTTACATTGAAAACATGTTAAAAGATCGGCTTTCCTGAACAAGCGTTTGGCAGGTTCAAAAAATGACTTTTCGGGCCCGAAAAGTTTTCGGGACTTTCGACAAACGGGCACCCGGTTTCCGACGGCAGTGCTGAAACACACCGAGTGAGTATATGGTGATCATCTAGGTACTAAGAAAAATCTGAGGCAGAGATGTAATTGCAACCCGGAACCCTCCGCGCTTTAGCTTACGGATTTTCTTGCTAGTGGGCGGCTACGGGAAACTCTGTGATGGTCAGGTGTTATTTGTGGGCGGTAACTTCAGCTGTAGAACTGCATCGCGCAGTCACATTAACTTCAAAAGACCCTTACATTTATCCAACCATGCAATCTATGTCTACGATAACAATTAATTTATTCGTTACCGTGTCTCCACCAATGCCGTAGCTCTCCGTTCACTTCCTATATAAACCTCAAACACTTTCTCTTTGATCAAGGGGTCAGCAATTCAAGCTTTTACGGTGGTAATTTGGACCTTTATCAACTCGTTGGCGGACAAAAGATGAATTTTCGTATTTTACTCTTCCACCGACGCAGCACCACCGATTCTTTAGAAAGTAACACCTTTATTTCGTTCATCTATGGTATCCTTAATATTTGAAAAATTTCTCGGATTTTAACACTAACTATCAATTGAATGAACTCCTTGAACCTATAATCGTAGACATATTACGCGGGACGTTCTCTCGTAGTTCCACTACACTTCCCTCCTTCTTTCCCCTCCCCTCTCCCCCTCCCCCTCCCCTCTCCCCGCACTCTTCCCTGCTATTTAATGGAAGCGTCACAGTGTAGGGAATGATTGTATTCAATTGGGCCATTTCACCCCAAACATTGAATGGAGGGGACGGAGCTGTGGAGGGTCTGAAGCTCCAATTGCGTGTCCCAAACTGAAGCTTCGTCTAATATTCAATTGTTTTATTAATTTGTTGCAGCTGAAGTTTCTGTTGAAATTGGTCGATCAGTTTATGTCAACTTAAACATTGAAAACGTGGAAGAACTAACGCATTTCTTGGATGGCCTGGTGCTTTCGTATGGCGAGACCTCAGTCGGGCCCAAGGACAGCCAGATAGGTCCTACGGCAAGAACTTTATTTATGAGCTCCTTTGCATTGTGTACTTCCGATATTGTTTTACAATTGGAAGCTCCTGCTATTCGCAGTAACCCCAAGCTGCTCGGTAGTGTGGTTGGGATTGAGGCGAAAGCTTGTTTTAGCCCAAACAAGCAAGGTATGTAGAGAAGAGCAGTAGCACGAAACTTTTTGGTTTGCTAGCGTTGAACGCGTCATCGAATTATTGCATTTCAACAGCCTTTCATTTCATTCCCGTTTAGCGCTCAGATTAAGGGCGCTTTCCATTTGGATGGTAAAGCCGGGGAGAATTCCTGTTAACAGGAGCAGGACTTTTCCCCTCAATCAAAACGGAAAGGGACGAGTGTTTTGCACGAAGTCGTTCTTTCTTTTTTTAAGAGACTGGGTCAGTACTAACGATTGACTATAACAACGACTTTCGCGGCCAAAAACCTTATCTTTAATTCATCAAGGAACATGGCACAAGTGGAACTCGGCAGATCGTACAGGATTTTCCGATCATTTTGCCACAAGTGAGAAAAGTGGAGTAGCTCTGACGGTATTTCTTTTTATTTGAACACTCTCTAGTGGAAAAGTCTGTTTTGTTTGATTTACCGCCGGAACAACCGGATTTTTCATAAAAGGAAAGCGCCGTCAGCGTAAATACTCGTCGTCTCAACTTAATCCACTTATTTTCTAGGTAACGTAAGTCGAGTGGACACAAAGTTACAATTACATGGTGTAAGTTTAGCAACATCAATTCACGATAGAAGTCGGCCGCTGATTTGTCCATTCAGCTGTTCTATCGATTTGGAGGCGATCTGGGCTCCCCACAGCCGAGATTTGATGGCTCAAAGGTGTGTTGTTACTTTTTTCATTTGGTAGTTCGATTATATGTGAGAACAGTCGTATTTTTGCGTCAGAAAATCTTGATCTTTATTTTTTACCTAAACGATAACTTGCAGCCCAGTGAAACTGTGAGTGACGAAGGCTGGTTTGGCCAGCCGAAATATAGTACATTACTAAGTAATCAAATCTATTGTAGGTTGTATCGGCTCTTTCTACTTTTTCAACTGGTTATCACGCCGATCAGATCGAGCCAGTTGATCCAACGTACACCGGCAGGGTTATTGTCCACGGTTGCTTGAAAAACCTGAAACTGGGGAGAGACGCAATTGCCACGCGAAGCTCGCGCGTGCTGTAACTCGCTGTTTCAGTGAAACGCCATAGAAAGAGAGTGGCAAGTTCATCATCGGGCACTTTACAAAACCGTAAAATGTGGTTAATTTGAATGCCTTTGTTTATCATGTTACTTTGTTCAATTAGCTTTCAAGCTCGTTCATAATCTGTCCACTCCACTTCTAAAATCGGAAACAAACATTTCGTACTGAATAGGAGTCAAGTCAAGTCAAATTTTATTTCAAATCATACAAATATGGCTTACAGAGGATTAATATGAAGACAATTTCACGATCCAAAAACAAGATAATCACAGGTAGCAACAATTGTGCTGAAGTAGATCTAAACAAGTGTTATTGAAATCCAAAAAGAAAATTGGGGGACGCATTTTTCAAAGATAGTTAATCGACAATATTTGTAAAAAGCTTTAAAGTGCAAAGCAATGTGTGACGTTCTTTTCGAAATTGAAGCTTAATTATCTCTGAAAAATGCATGGTTACCCCCAATTTTCTTTTTGGATACCAAGAGCACTTGCTAAGTTCTGCTTTCTCCGCATAGTTTTAAACCGCGCAAAAATATCCCGGTATTAATAAGCACCACCCACTGGAAACCCGAGTGTCTCGAGATGCGCAAAACGTATGCGCAATAGCAATAGTAGGCACCGTTCTAAAATATGAAACAACCTGAACGGTGGATAGAGCCATTGTTTTTCATAAAACCTGAAATTTAATGTCGTTCTCGTGGTCGTCGACTTGTGGTTTCTTAAACTTCGTAATGCTAACGGAGGCTGTGTGCAGCCAACTAAGAGTCGCTCATCTCCCTCTTTGCCCATTTTTCGCAGTGGTTACGGCTTTCCTCAGTTGTACGTATTTGTGGAAGCAAGCTGTGTTCAGATCAGTGTTGGGCAAGAACACGTGACTTGCTTAAAACTTCTTTCCGATTTGGCTGAAGAGTTTACCAGTCCTTCCACGGCCAATGAACAACCAGCAGGGACTGGTACAAGGAAGACCGACCGGACGGACCCTATAGCCTTGTTCGAGTCGTATGATGACATACGAGCTGGGGCGTTTAGATATGTCACTGCTCCAGGTAAGCAATGCTGACAATTACCGGTACATGTATTAAGATTTGAGTGATAAGCCATTAGCCCCTTTCTCATAGCCCTTCAGTCTTCATACACTCTGGAAGGAAATTAGAGAACCCACATACTCTTCGCAAAGATTGCGACTCGAGTTCCTGGTGTTATGGTCTGTTCTGTTCAGTACAGCAACCGTGGCTGGCGTTGCGTGATGTCGTGATATCGCAAAATGGCTTATGGTTTGTTATCACAGCCTAAGAAATGCGAGAATCTACCCTTGTTAATTGGCTAACAAAACTAAGCGCCAAACTTGTAAGGTTCGTTTCCCGCGCTTAATCGCGGCTGCATACATTGGCTTTGTGCTGTGATTGGTTCTTTTGATGGCGCAATTTTTCCGTGATTGATACGTGATACGTGTGCGTTACTTCCTCTTAACCATCTCGAATTTTTTCATGTATATCATTAATTAATTTCAATTTGGGACTACACGCTCCGTGAGTGTCGCACGAGCAAGTTCATACGATTTTCTATTTATTACATACTCAACAAAAGCACTCCATCGCTTTGTTTCCATAGCAACTTCCGTATTGCACTCTACAACCTATTTATGCGTTCGTTATTGACCAATCAGAAACGCCGCTTTTTTTGTAGAGTATATGATTAATCTCCTTATTTTTACCGAGGGTAATGTTTTATTTGCTTTTAGCTGAACTGGACATGCATCATCCAGAGCCTTGGGAAATAGTTTTCTCGTCCGACTTCAGCGACAGGCCCCCAACAATGACTTGGAAATATCCTGAGCCTCGAGCACTGTCAGCGGTTGAGCTTGTACCGTTGCCTCTTTCAAGTCCTGTTCTAGTCAACACACTGAATATGGGCGAGGAATATAAGGTAAAAAAAACACTTGCTATACGTAAAATTCGTTTCTTTTCAGAATTTGAGGATTGTTCTCCTTACAGCCTGCGAGTATTTTCCCGAACTGGGAAGACTTCCGACTCTGTTGCGCAGTCTCTTCGGTTTTCTTCAAATCGATCCTTTACTTCACATGCGCGAAGTTCGGATCCCGCTGGTCAGAGGTCAGTATTGTCTGTGATAACCGCAAGAATCGCGAT
>NC_090870.1:51622021-51624521 GCF_036669935.1 Montipora foliosa
CATGACCATGTATTTGCGCTTCCATCTCTTACGAACTGACCAACTTCCAGTTTGCCTAACAGTTACGTTGGCTGAGGCTTGAGTTTGGCCAACGGTTAAAGTTAACATTGTAACCAGACCCGGGTTGCTCGAAGTGTGGTTAGCGCTAACCAGCGTTAAATACTAGGGAACTTAAGCAACGACAACGGCGACGGCAACGAGAACGTCACAAATTTGCATATTTAGTAGGCAAAAACAATAGCTTTGCACGCCCTGCACGTGCGTTTTTCACTTTTGTCCATTTCTTTGCCGTCGTCAGCAAAACTACAACGTGAAATAGCCAAATTTGAGGTTTTATGGAAAACGTCATACTTGAGGATAAATTTTCATTTTCTGCCCTTAATTGAGCGCCGTTCCTACCAGCGTCATTTTTGAGGAACAACCACACCCCCGTCATATTAAAAAAGTTGAAATAGTAACGAAGCGATTACAATAACGCGAATTTATATTTTGAGATGACGTTCTCGTTGCCGTCGCCGTTGTCGTTGCTTAAGTTCCCTACTATGGAAACGTGACGGTCTTGATACCTCTTAACCAACGGTTAGCGCTGACCACCGGCCGCAGGTTGACAATCAGACATAGTTTGATTGCCAATGCGGTTTTACGAATGATTTAAATGCAGCTTAAATAGTTACAATTTAAAGCCCTGGTAAGATCCCTTAAGTTTGGCTTTTGCACTTCCACAACAAGACGTTTGGCAGGAATTGTAGTGCCAACCTGGGTCCAGTTGCTCGAAGCCTGGGTAGCGCTAACCGTTGGTTAAGAGGTATCAAAACCTATAGGTTTCCATGATTTAATGCTGGTTAGCGCTAACCGCGCTTCGAGGAACCCTGGCCTGAGTTTTTTCTCTGCGTCATTTAATGCTCTATCTTCAGTGGACTTTATAATTTAACATTGGCTATGCATATTCTCAGTAGGCCATTTTCGAAATATCAATATTCAGCTTGATAGTGAAGCAGAGAGGACAAAAACAATAGAAACATGTTGCGATGAATGTGCAAGGTATTAGCACATCATCCACTTTCCTTTGCCTTTGTCCTCTAAACCTCTCTTTCGAGCTGATTTTTAATATATCGAAAATGGCCAATTAGTTGTAGCGGTTAAAGCCGGCGCAGATACGGACTAGATTTTGCGCTTGTTTACTGTCTCACTAACCGGTTCTATTTGCAGCCGTCCCACAGTACCTGGCCGGTTTCACCATGGACCCCTCCCTGCCAACAGACCAAGAGTTCTTGCTGCTCACTGTGGAGGGTCTGAGTAGTGTCGTGAAGGACGTGGGAGGGGAGGGTGGATTTTTACATGTACAGGCTGAATGGAACTGCCAGGCGCAGGTGCTGGATTATGGGGACCTCACATATAGACCTCTCTTGAGCCCATTTGATGTGGAACTCACTTTAGCTCTCTACCATGAAGAAGAGCAAGAAATAGTAAGTAAACCAGATTACTGCTTTTTAAACAACAAATGTGAGAACTATGAACTATGACTTTAAAGCAAATTTTTCGCATTTTGCTGCTGTAAATCGAGGCTGAACGGGCAGTTAGTGGACCGTGTAAAACAGAAACCGAATAAACCCAGTTCAGTTACAATTTTAGGTTCAATTTTTTTCAGCGGTATTCATCTCATTAATGCGAGTCTTCTTATCATGAAAAGTCGTTGCTTTTTAACCAAGTTAAAACTCAACCAAACAATATTCGTGCGCACTGTTTGCTTCTGTAAGTCGATAGGATTTTCAGACTTTTTACTTGTGGTATGATGTGGAAAAATCTGTTTTGAACTTATTGATAGTTTTTACTTTAATCTTTGGCAGCTGTGTCTGACTAGGGAATTGAAAAAAGGTTTGGATGCAAATAAAACTGTTCTTCGTGACGTTATACAAACGTGATCTGTGGCATTATCCTGTTAAATGAGTGGACCGTTGTGAGCTTGATGTAGCTGTCTTTTTTCCGTTTACTGTTTATTGTTCAACGTTTTCTTTCACTTAGATAAGGCTGCAGAAGGATCCTGCCAGTCCCCCAGTGTGGCTTGAGGTTGGTCTGGAGGTTGGCTCAGTATTGACACATGTCAGTCAAAGTACAATCCACACCATTGTGCTATCTACCACGGCCTGGGGCCAAGCTGGATCTCGTGACGTGGATAGGATCATTTTCAATCATTACATCATTTGTAACGACACACACGAGGCTCTGAGATTTGGCCAGGTTTGTCTGTTTGAAGGTGTAATTTGTTGCTTCATTTGGTCTTATGTACGTGTCGCAAAAGACAGTTCAAATCCGTAGTGTGTCCCGACAGCTTTTGTCATGTTTCGCGTGTCTTGTTGAATACAGATCTGTCAGATCTCGTTTTCCCGTACAGAATGATTTCCTAAGCTAGATGTACAATTTCTGTGGCATTTTATTCGTATTAGTAATTTTTATATAACCCTCAAATATAGTGTTTTCACGCATTTGATCAGAGACCTTG
>NC_090870.1:51629521-51644521 GCF_036669935.1 Montipora foliosa
CTGTATAACCTGGTGCCGAACTCTTGGCATCACCTGACCTTCCAGTTCAGCGGTTCGTCTCAGTGGTCCAGTCCCTCAGTTCCGCTCAACACCACACTGATTGAATTAGCCAATAGGGTCACGAGTGACAGTACTTCGGAAGAGGAAACCCCGCTGGCTGATCGCTGGCCTTACTGCAAAGATTCTCAATTATTTAGGTGTGGTGAAAATAAAAAATAACGAAGTAAAAAGACATCGATTTGACTTAATAAAAAACAGCCTCAGTAACAATCTTATGGTATCAATGTAACAATTTTCACAATGATTTGGTTTTTCCTACAGGCGTGCAGACATCGCTTTAGAGGAAAAACCTGAATCATCTTTGGTGAAGAAGTTGTCCATTGCTGGTCAAGTGATCAGAGATGAAAAGCAGCCTTTGGAAAACCCAGAGACCGAGCCTCAAGGTTAGAGATGATGGTTTTTTTGTAATGAAGGTGTTAAAAACTTGAACCGAGGGAAGGACGGGGGGAATTTCGCTCATTAAAATTGGAGTGTGGAGCTCGTGAAACCGATGTTCCACGGAGGTGCTTGTAATCGCCGAGACTCTAGTTTGCGGAAAACATGTCATTGCAAAGCTCAGACTGAAGAAGCGTCATGCGTGTCGTTCTAACTTCATTTTTCTTTTTCGTTTTCTTTTTTTCGTCTAGGCATTCGGAATAACTCCTCTCCAGTTCCCGCAATTGAGGTCCAGTGCCGTGTGATAAAGCGCTGGCCTCATCTAAGCACGCTATTGGTCGAAATTCTACCTTGGTGTCTGCTGATCAACAACACTACGGCTCACTTGCTCCTTCGCGATCTGGAACGAGATATTACGCTCAATCTTCCCAGTGGCTCTGTAGTTGCACCGCATAAAATCAAGGTAATAGAGACAAAAATAAGGAAGGTACTGCCCGTTAGCGGTTGAAAATCTGACCTTTGGCAGAGCGTAACAAAACTGCCAGTCATTTTACTCACACTTGCCATTATGGGCGCCTTCGCAATGCACAAATTCCGGCTTTGAAAACAGGTTTTGTGATGTCATTTCAGTTTGTTAGGGTTATTAAAAGTAAACCTCCAGGGTGAAAGGCAACATTTGTCAATGCCAGGAAGTGATGCAACATTTGGAAAAAAACGGATATAAATTCAATTTTCATAATTTTTAATTACTCAGGGTAAAATACAGTTCGGAAGTTCATTGGAAGGCAAATCGCCAAGCTGGTCTGAAGCTCTACTTTTGCCTGCTGTTATTCGAAGCAGCCGTCAGCAATCGGATGAAGATGATGCCTTTTCAGTTCCTGTGGCGTTCGTCCTTGCTTCCGGTGACGTCCGTGGGGTTCGATGGTCCATAACATCTCGTTTGTTTCGTGGAATTGAAATTGTAATTCTCGAACACCGATTTCAAGTGATAAATAACGTCGGAAGACCGTTGGTCGCTCATCCCCTTTTGTTGCCTGCTGGTAGAAAGGTATCCACGTGATTTCATTCATTGTCCCGCTTTTGTTTTAAACACGCTTGTATCTTCTCGGAATCACAAAACCAGTGGGACTCTGCGCAGTGTTTGGTTCGCTTTCTTTCTTCAGCAAGATGATGTCTCTTCACATCTTACATTGATGTCTTCATTTTTCGTTTGATGTTCTTGTACATTGTTTAGTCTTCCGTTTTCATTCGCTCCTTTTCTGTACAGCGTAAATTTGTAATTGAGTAGTGTCTTTAACCAATGACAACAAACCTTGACAAAATAAGAAAGGATTACGTTTTTGCAAACTTTGGCCGTGTAGCACTTATATTTGAACAGACGTAACTGATTAGAGTGTAATGTGAAGTGCTAGTTTTGAACCCCATATGAACCATGTGAGCGTTAGTCCTACTAATGTGTGGGCCCATTCCCATTAGTAGGGCTAACGCTCCCATGGTTCATATGCGGGGTTGAAAACTAGCACTTCGCGTTACACTCTTATCAGTTATGTCTTGACAAAATAAGCCTACCACAATGCAAACCGAATCATCGCGTAGCCGGTGCCAAGCGCGGGAAAACAAGATTACTACGTAATTAAGGGTGCGTTCGATTGACCGTATTCCGTTTTTACGGAGATTCACATTAAAATGCTGCTTCGAAACGCGCCAAACATACCGTTTTAATCATCAATCCACGTATTCTTATTCCGGAATAGGGTCAATCAAACGCGCCCTAAGTCAGTCATTTTCTGCTTCTCGAGAATGTGCCTCGAGTGATGATTGGATCTTGAATGGCGTAGTGTTGCAAGACAAAAGACTTGGCGAAATACTCTCGAAACGCAATTTAAAAAACACTCTTAATATGGATGCCACCACCTCGTACATTTCGATTTAAAAATAAACAAGGTAATTTGCTCAAACCTCTTGAGTTATGTTATGTGAAAGTGCATTTTTCCCCTCAGGTAACATCAGATGGCCTTAACAGAGACACACTCATTCTCCTCCCAAGTGACCCAGACCAGGCAACGCCTCTTTCAGTATGGGACGTCCCGTCTTCCACAGCAGTTGTACTTGATCAAGAAAGTAACCCTTCCTTTAGCACCCAAACCTTACCCATCTTATTTCTAGCCCTTAAAGACAAGGAAACCACACGAAACAACTTTCTTTGGTCACGTGCTGTATCTATTACACCGGAAGTGACACGTCAATCTTTTGCAGTACCCGTCGACAAACGAAGCACACTTCCGGTGGTCGTGACATCACACGTTGCTAATGGTATTGTGTACGTCGTTTTTGCCTTGGACCCAGTCCCACGTATGCTTCTTCAAAATGATTGTCCATTTACTCTTCAGTTCGGACAAGCGATACCTCCTCAGAGTCCGAGTTCAGTAGGAGGCTCTGAAAAAATTGTAGTCGTGGAGCAATCTCAAGACATTGGTGATATTCCAGAAGTTGCTGCATTCTGTTCTACACACTACGAACTTCCGGTTATGCGCGAATGGTTCGCTACCGCTAGTGAAGTGCAACGGCTTCCAGAGTTTCACATACAAGCCTTGTACGACGTAAACGTGGCGCAATTATCAGAAGAAGAAGGCGAGCAGGGAGAGGTTGCTTGTGAGGTGACAACTAAAGTTCCACAGGGGTGGAGTAAGGGTTTCGACTTGAATTCGTCTGGGGAGTTATCTATCACCCTTCCAGGGAGGGGCCAAGTCCTGATAGATATCTCTCGCGAACGTCTTTGTACATGCGTGAAAATTCAGCCTTGTGAGAAAGCATCTTTGGACTCGAGTACACTTCAGGACATATCTCCACCTCGGTCATTCATCAACGCAGATTTGTTCGTTTGCCAGTTTAGTATGACGATTATAGATGAAGTTACGAGCTTCCGAAATCCTTACGAAGTCATGCGATTGACTGCCGAAGGTTTGGCACTCACGCATTCAATTGACGATAGATTTAAAGACTGTGATCGTGCTTGCCGTGAATTAACAATACGAATTGGATCATTTCAGGTTGATAACCAATTAAAAGGTGATACGTACGAGTTTTCGGCGATCCTCATTCCAAATAACACACCGTGGTCGTCAAGGAAAGCTCCGCTACCAAGAAGGCAAAGTACTCGCTCGAGAGTTAAACCACTGGCCATTGTCAGATGTCGTTATGAGCAGACAGGAAGTGGAAGTGATGTTTTCTTAAGATGTCTGGATCTCTCTCTTGAACCAGTGACATTGTATTTAGAAGACTCTTTTCTGTACCGAGTTGGCGATATGTTGGCTTCTTTCCTGCCGCCTTTACTCTACTTTGCGGAGACGACAAGCACTCCGCTTTCAAAGGTATTAGATGTCACACAATCCACGATCCATCCATTCTCAGTGGGCGAGTTAAACATCGCGCCCGTGACACTGAACGTCACGCTACATGCGTCGGTAAAACTCTTTGTATCAGTCGATGATTCGCCATTGTCACTCGGCCGTTTTAATTTGTCACCAGTTTTTCTCCCCTCGTCAGCGCTTATCCAGAAGCTGACTTACCATTACTCGACCGCGGCACTCTTTAAAGCGGGTTGGGTACTCGGATCCCTAGAGCTGCTCGGAAATCCCGCGGGTCTAGTTCGTAGCTTTGGCCAAGGAGTAGCTGATTTCTTTTACTTGCCGTATGACGGGCTGACCCGTGGCCCGGGAGCGTTTGTCTCCGGAATGTCCCGAGGGATGTCATCTTTTGTAAAGCATCTTTCGACTGGTACTCTGACTTCTATAACGAGTCTTGCATCGAGCATGGCACGGAATCTGGATCGCCTCAGCATGGATGGAGAACATCTTCGACTCTTGGAGGAGCAGAGGTGTAGAAGACCAAAGAAAGTTTTAACAGGTAAAAGTCGCCCAGTAGACCTTTTTCGCTTTGTACATTTTCTTTTCCCAATACAGATCATGTGATAATACTCAAGAGGTTAGGTCCTTTGTTTTGTTCATTAAAAAAGTGCATGCAAGCATGAATATCTCTGCATGCACTCTTTTTAATGAACAAAACAAAGGACCAGACCACCAGAGCATCATCACATGATCTGTATTGAGAAAACAAAATGTACAAGCGAAAAAGTTCTATTCGGGTTAGAAAATTGGATTTAAACTAACAACATTTCTCCGGCAATAGACCATTTTACTGTTGTAGCTAAGTCACCCGGCCTAAGAATGGAAGCGAGGCTGCCGGTGACCATGCTTTGATACAAACCTTTGTGCCATTCTTATGCCCCATTCACACCAAACCTTAAACATGTTTTAAACATGTTTAGTTAAACACGGTTTCAAAGTGTTTTCTTTTTAAATCATGTTTACTGACTTTTGTCGACTACGAATTTAGCAAAGGTCAAAGCATGTGTTGAAACAAACCTGAATCTCATGGAAAAGCCAGTCCTACATTTTTCTGTGACTTATTTTTATTTTGTTAAACCAAGTTTAATTAAACATGTCTTGTTGGTGTGAATGGGGTATTAGAGAGAGTTTCAATCGAGTGTCGTAAAACCAAAACCAAAGTAATTACTTTGGCCAATCAGAAAGGACGGAGACAATCCAGTAAACCAATCAAAACTCCAAGTAATTACACGTAGGCAACACAAAGCGCGGGAAAATGTGCACGCGCGAGGCATGATTGGTTTTGGTTTCACTTCTGATTGGTTGAAAAAGTGGCGCGAGAACTTTGAACCAATCACTGCGTGAAGTAATGCAAAACCAAAGCAATTCGCTGATTACTTTCGACACTCAATTGAAAACCTCTCTATGTTAATGTAGACTAATTAGAATTACAATAACACAATTTACATGATAAAAGAAGTGAGGTCGGTATCAATACAAGGTCGCCGTCAGCCTCGCAGCCATTCATAGGCTAGGTCACTGAGCAAACAACTGTAAAAATGGCCTATTTGCACCTAGTCGCCCCAAACACGAGGTTATTTGCCCAAACAGTATCAGCAAGATTAAAGAGAAGCATGGATGGACACAAAAGGACAAGATTGAAAAGAATTACATTTGGGTAATCTCGAAAAAGGTCGGCCTGACGTTTTTCAAGTTTGTGGCAAATCGTCCGGATAAAGGTCGTTTTTGCTTACAATCATCTTGTTTGTGATGTAACGATAATTTATCAGTAAAGGAATTCCACATAAACATTTTCAAGTTTGAACTCGTGATTAACTAAAAATTTCCCCGAACACCCTAAAATAACGTGACGTAGCCTCTTTAAGCTGCATTTAAATTTCTTCGAACCAGAGTAGCATCAAACTATGTCCAATTGTCAACCAGGTTGCAGTGTAGACCTTAACTTCAGCATTGGCTCTCGGCCTGCTTTTCACATCACACAAACGAGTAGGGAATTTGTTTCTACCAAGTCTCCCAAATAAGTTGATAAAAGTTAGTTGATCACCGAAGGAAGATTTTAGGTGTTGGGTTAGCTTTCGAATCTCCCAACGACGGTTAATTTGATTTTATCACCTCCGTTTAAAATGTCAAATTTCCATGCTTCGCAGTATCCCGATTTCTTTGACTCGTCAGCAAAATTTACTAACGTACTGTTGGAGCGTTTACGATTGTGTCAGGGTGAATAGGCCTTTTTCGATCTATTGAAATTCAGCTTGAAAGAGAGGTTCTGAAGACAAAGACAAAGACAAAGGAAAGTGGATGATATGCAAATATTTTTCACGTTCATTCCAACGTGTTTCTGTTGTTTTTGTCCTCACTATCAAGGTGAATATTTGACATTTCGAAAATGGCCTATTCTCTGGAGGTGAAATCGTGTCCTGTCCTCTGTACTTCAGTACACAGAGATCCAATATCCATCTTATTTTTTGTTTTTCTCTGGTTACTTTTCCAGGTTTATCGCAAGGCTTAGGAGGATTTGGCCTCAGTCTTCTCGGCGCTGTAGCTGGCATAGTGGATCAACCCCTACAGGGAATTCAGCGAGCCAATGATGTGCGGGAGGCAGCCAGTGGTGTTATCACAGGGATGGGGAAGGGACTGATCGGTGTGGTTACCAAGCCCCTGGGTGGAGCCATGGAGTTGGTGAATCAGACTGGTCAAGGGATCTTACAGGGTGCTGGATTGACACAGTTACCAAGCAGACTGTTTACTCCTGAGGATGGATTGGAATATTGTGTCAGAAATAGTCATCTCAAATACTTCTGGTAAGAAAACGCACAGTTTTTTTTTGGTTTGAAGTATTAGTTTAGGGAGGCCTGTGGTTCTGTAACGAACGATATGATTGGCTCATAGAGTGATATTTACTTTTGTTTATTTTTATATATAGCATCATCCGCTGGCGACCTTCCAGTAGGCAAATGAATCGGTTTCGATAGCGCTCATAGGCTTATCGTATTTATCCACCTTTAAGGCAACCGAGACCAGATGATTAAATGCGCTGTATGTATTTTTTGGTATGTAAGATGATGACAAGGTTCTTTCGAAGTAGCAGCTACGTTTCACACAAAATTTCACAGGAGCTCTTAGCACCCGAATAACACTTTTCAACCTCCATTTTTTGAAGCTCAAAATGTTTTCAACGCTGTGGCCCTCAAGATTATTAAAATTTTGTCTCGCTAAGCTTTTTCTCGTGAACTGACGCTATTAAGGAGGCTCAAACCAATTTCTTCAACACGCAACGGCAAAGTTATGGTACCATATAAGACACCAATAGTTGCTAAAAAAGTTGCTTCTTATCGACATAACGTAATAGGTTACCCTGGCAACAAAAGATCTATCTAAAAACATCTTCTATTTTATGTTAAACGTTTGTTTCAAAAGCGAACTCGGTGGCCCCTAATTTTTGTTGCTGGACAGTGATTGACAGGTAACTTATACGAAGTTAGTGTCTGGAGCATATTCAGAGCCACCTTCACTATCAGAAAATTTTACGGTGGCTCTGAATCTGCTCCAGAGCATCTTGTTAAAGTGCCCCTGACCCCAAAATATTTTTTTTTGGCTAAAATGAATCTTTGCACCTGTGCGAAACGAATTGCGGCCAGTTTTTCCTTTTCCTAATAAATCCTGCCATTTTATAGGCTTGAAAACTTGCGAAAAACCAAGCATCTTTCGTTTACGACCGAGTCAGAAGGGAAGTGCAAATGCAATGTACATCAGTTTGTGACGTCAAATCAAAATGCGTGGGTAAACAAAGAAGCCCGACCAGTGATTGGCAGATAAACAGGTCTCCTCACCTCAATTAGTATCCAAACTGTGAATGTCACTATATTTTTTAATGCTCTTCTTTGGCTTCGAACGGTTCCTTTCTCCTATTATTTGTTAAGTCAGGGGTTGAAAACCAGCGTGCGTTAGAGGGGCAGTGTCACGGGTTGTTAGTAAAAATCTGGAAAGCAAAGGAGACCTGTTTACCGATGGCAAACGAAAAGGAATGGCTAAATTTTCGTTAAAACAGCTATTTTAGCTCGCAGAAACCATTTTTTAGTGTATTTGATTATGAGCCAAGTTAAAATGAATGCCAACTTGAAAACGTCGGGCCGACGTTTTCAAGGTCTCCCCTTGTCTCTAAGATGACCTCCGTAGTAACTTAGTGTGGCTGATTTTTCTTTTAAAATTTAATCGCTTTTTATCTCACTGCGCCCCTTTATAGGCACTGCCTTGATTTGGGGTGCGCAAATTATAGCCCACAGCGCGCCTATGAGGAGACGTACTCATGCGCACTAGCCGCTTCTTCCGGGTGAACTGCACTTGCTGGTCCCGACATCATCATAAACCACAATTTTTGTTGACAAAATCCTCTATTTAACTACAGCCGATTGTTTGGTTTGTAGGAAAATGCTCCATAATCAAAGCGAGACCGACTTGCTTCTTCATTTTGACGCTACCGTTGTGATTCCATCTGGGCATGACTACGAGGGAGCAATTCTGCTGACCCGAGACACCCTATTTATCGTGGGCTTGGAGGCGGATGCTATCCAGCAAAGTCTTTTCCTTCGCGATATCGATTTGAAAGAAGACGAAGACGACAACAGGAACGTATCCATTGTGAACCAATCAATAATAACCAAAGAGGAGGACGATGAGAATGTTGGGACGCATGGGAGTGGTGACTCAGACCGCTTGCGGCAGTTTCTTAGAGATGCGCGGGCTCAAGCACTGAGGCAAATTTCTTCCCGTGACACCTCCTACAGTGATTTTTCATGCGCTGCTCAGAAGTTTGTTCTGACTGTCGATCCAATGTTACGGAGAACTTTAGTAGTACAGTTCCACGCTGCTAAGAGAAATTGCGGTTTCCAATCGTAGCTTTCCTGGTTGGGATAAAGAAGTCATTTGAACAAGCAATGGGATCTTTTGCGGTCATGTTTGTTAAAACTTACGCAAAGGGATGTTGTAGCTGGGGTATTTGAACCTGTGTTTACAGAAGTAATCCTGAGGTGTACTTTAACGGGCCCGCTTTTTTCGGTAACATTTTGGAGTTCTTTAACTTCAAACGTATTTGCTGGGGCAACGCACGGGCTACTTCAGCGTTAAAACTGACGTAATGAAGTTACTTAGCAATTCTCGGTTTTACATGATGTCACGGTCGTTGGTAAACTGCGGCCATGTTGGTGTGCCGACCCAATCCCCCGGGAATTGAACTATATTATTAGTATTCAAACGTTTTCGTTTGTTTTCGTACAGGGCTGTTGATCACGTGAGTAAAAACCAAGAATATATTTCCGTTGCGTATAGATTTTCGATCCGATTGCAAGTTACTGTGTTCACAACTAAGTGTAGACGAGATCTTTAAAACAATTAAGGACAGTGCAGCAGCTCTCGCAAGCCGCGTATTATTTAAGACTGTAGAAGCATCTTACGCTCTTCAGTCAGTTTTCTATTTGGGTGGCGAGCCGGTCACATCCTAGCATACGAGAACTGCCAAGTAACCCCAAATTAGAGGATTTATGGGTACACATTTATGGGTACACATGCACGAAGACCAGAACTTTGAATATTTAAAACATTTTCACATTCCCCATAATACACTTTGTTTGGCCTCCACGTTTTCATAAACCATTGCATTCCAATGCTCTTGGGACACTGCATATTCTTAAGGTTTATGCAAATTTGGGGGGGGGGGGGGGGGGAAACAAAGTGTATTGTGGGGAATGTGAAAACGGTCAATAAACAATAATTGGTAATTACATGGGATGGGGTTGTTACGAAAATAATGACAAATAAAATAACGCAATTACTCCAGTCTATTCTTTGATTTTCCGGTAAATTTTACTTGCGTAGCTACTGGTGGTTTTCTTTAGCTCATTAAGGAGTGAAAGAAACAAAAACGGCAGCGGCGACGACAACTTCACTTTAAAATGTAACTTTGTTCTATCTTAGACGAGAAGAGCATTTCCTCTTTCATTTCAGTTACATGAAGTTAACTGTACACTTTTGTCGCCAATATGATTTGAAAAAGCACGCTATTAAGTTCCAAGAGTTTTAAAGAAATGAAGGTCGAGAAGGTTGAACCTTGGACCATGAGCGACAGTTGCATCACTGGTAACTACTAGACCATAGAAACAAACCGATGAGATTATGATATAATTAAATACATATAGCCATCATCAAAATTGAAAGAACGGCAACCAGTTTAAAGTGGGTGTTGGACTTAAATACTTGTAGATCAGCGCTATTCGGAATGGGTGCTTTAATTAAACACTGTTGATCAGCGCTATGCGAAAAATACGGTGGCCCATCAGTGCCACTGCTACGGATGGTCTCGACACAAGCTTCTACTCTTCCTCCTGCTGCTGCTACTACTACTACTACGGACTCACTTTGCCATCTGCAGTTGACTACTGCTCTTAGAGAGAACGTTCCGCGCCTAACCTTTACGTCGCTATGTCGAGAGTGAGATCTCCTGAGAACGAACGGGTTTCAAATTTTAATTGTTGCATGTCAGCTTTTAACACCAGAGAAGAAGGCACTAGATATCTCTTCTACTGTGCATCTTCGCTCTCCCAAAGCCGATCTGTCTCTTGTCGAAAAAAACCCTTCAATCAAGATAAAAAAAGATGTAATTCAGTAATTCATTGATTTGATTGGTTTGTTTCGGATCTAGAGATCATGATCTCTTGTTTCGGACCAAATTATCACATTGTTGCTTAAATTACAATCCGTCTGTGAAGGTCGATTCTCACTAGAAATGACAAACTTCGGAGATTAATCGGGAGATTTCAGATCGTAATCTTGAGATCGGGAGATACGGTCCAAAATCTGGATACTCCCGGATTTTCCGGGAGAGTTGACAGCCCAGGATGTTGCATGCACAGCTCCATTCCTTCGATCATTCGCCATTTTCAGCGGTCTCTTTACACACAAGTATTGCAGGTTCATATTTTCTTTTGCTAAACCCCTAACAACACAACGCAGCGCGACTAAATTTCGTTATTTCGAGCCTGGTAGGGTGATCAGAAGTCGGTCATGTTGGTGGTAGGGCTGTGAGGAAAGCCCTCTCCCAAGCGCGACAGTATGTTCAAAGGAATGTGCATACGAATAGACCATATTCGCGTCTGATTTTTATTTCTCAACTGTGTTTACGTCAGAAGATTATGGAAGTTTCCCTGAGTATAGTAATGTTGTGGATTCTAAGTTATCAACTATCTTTTGTAATAAAAATGAGGTCTCTCACCTTCTGAGAAATCTTAATCCACACAAGTCCCCGGGGCCTGACCTCCTCTCACCCCGTGTATTGAAAGAATGCGCGATCGAAATCGCTTCGCCTTTTTGTTTATTTCTAAACAGATCGTTTCTTGTTGGTGAAGTACCGTATGCCTGGAAGATAGCTAACATTGTTCCCGTCCATAAGAAGGGTAGAAAGGATTACAGAGAAAATTATCGTCAGATCTCGCTCACTTCTGTTGCATGTAAAGTTAGCGAGAAGATTGTTAAAGATCGCGTAGTTAATTTCTGGCAAGCCCTAAATGTCTTTAATCCAAACCAATTTGGATTCCTGGAAGGAAAGTCAACTTTAATTCAGTTGCTGCGTTGCTTTGATGACTGGGCATCTTCACAAAATAAATCAATACCCACCGACGCTATATTTTTAGATTTTTCTAAAGCGTTTGACTCTGTGCCACACGAACGGCTGTTGCTTAAATTAAAATGCCACGGGATCGACGGGTCATTACTACGTTGGCTTAGATGCTTCTTGTCTGACCGTAAACAACGAGTTGTTGTTCGAGGCACCCACTCATCCTGGTCTTGTGTAACGTCGGGGGTTCCCCAAGGTACGATCTTGGGCCCAATTTTATGTTTAATTTACGTCAATGATATATCATCTAACATCTCTTCGACACTAAGGATGTTTGCTGACGACACCAAAGTATACAGAGAACTGTCAAATATAGCTAAGGACAGTGAAGCCCTGCAACTCGATGTCGATCAGCTACTATCCTGGGCATCTACATGGCAACTACGCTTTAATCCTGATAAGTGTGAAGTCTTACGTATTACACACAAACGTGACTTCTCCCTCCCTACATACTCATTGGGTACGAGCCTTAAAAGCGTAAAGCACCTTAAGGATTTGGGTATTATGGTTTCTTCGGATTTATCCTGGAGCGAACAGGTTAACGCGACCGTTAATAAGGCTAACAAATTCACGGGTTTGGTTCACAGAACAGTGGGCTCGTCAAATCCCAATGCGTTCTCCACGTTATACAAATCTCTTGTGCGCCCGGTTCTAGAATACGCCGCCCCGGTATGGAATCCATATTTGGTTAAAGATGTGCTAGCGTTAGAAAGAGTTCAGCGAAGAGCCTCTCGGCTTGCTTTAGGTCAAAAACGGGGTGAAATGGATTATGAAGATCGTTTAGGGATGCTGAAGTGGCCTACACTCGAAACACGCAGACTGTTTCTTTCTTTAGTTGAATGTTACAAAATCGTATTTGACATGAACAAACTAAACTTCGATGATCTTTTTGAATTCACTAAGTGCAATTCAACCCGCGCTAACCATCCGTATAAGCTTTATCTTAAACCAGCCAAGTGTAATTCGTATAAATATTCTTTTCCTATCCGAATCGTACGGCACTGGAATAATCTACCAGGTTCTGTTGTTGAGGCTGGGAGCTTGGGTCGTTTTAAGAATGCGCTGAAGAGCTTTCTAAATATCTCTTAACTGATTGTTTTGCTTATCTTATTGTTCTTATTGATCATCAATTATTTAATTTTACTACTTGTAAATAGTTCCTATAGAATTTCTATTGTATATAGTTTATATCTGTTGTTATCTCTTTATTTTGGGGAAACGTTATAGGGTTAACCTCCAGTTTTCCTTTTCAAGATGTTTTGCATTTTTTTGTTTCTCCATCTTGAATAAATGTTATGTTATGTTCTCAGTATTGGACTGGAACTAGCTTGCAAGGGAGGCTAATGCGGGGGAATATATTAATATACATCAGACTCACTATGAAAAATCTGATTGGTCGAGAGCATTCAATCAATTCACAATAGCTTGTGAACTTGTCATGATAAATGCAATATCTGCCTGGATATTACGTTCAACGTCTGCCTGGTTACTAAGCCCCTTGGAGTGTTCTCCTCAAAACAAAGTGGCTGAACGCTTCGCTTCTGTTTCTGAGGTTGAATTATTTGAAACATGATATCATGCTCAACCTCATCCAATAATTGTTTATTATAAAAAGTTATTTGCATTTGAAAAGATTCCCCCGCATTAGCCTCCATTGCAAGCTAGTTCCAGTCCAACACTGAGAATATGAATATTGTCTATTCCAGTTCCACTTTACTCTGCGAGCAGTTGGTTTCTTCTACGCTTCCCGGGAGAGAAACCACTGCGAGCAACCGTCAGTTTCTCTGAGTGAGCCGCCGTCCAGCTCCAAGGACGAATAAATTAAATTTGAACCAGTAAACGAGTTGGTAAACTTGTTTTGGCACTTGCGCGTCCGTTCAGCTACGCAACTGCTTCGTTTGGGCGAGCCAGCCGGGCTGTGTAGTGATTTCCCGCGAAATAAGACGAAGTGATATCAAATACATCCGTGGGGTGTGACGTACTCCGTAGATGCTTGATGGAAAATCAAACAGTTGCTCGTCGTGGTTTCTCCCTCGGGAAGCGTAGGAGAAACCAACTGCTCGCAGGACAGTTCCACTTTAGCCAATGTTAAAAGTAAGCAATGAGTCAGCGAACTGTTAGAGGAGATCATATGATCAACTAGAGCAAAGTTCCAAGTTCCCATAAACACTGCAGTTTACAGAAGCAAGACAGTAACGCCAAAGAGGTTTGTTGCACATTCCTGCTGAGTGCTACCTCTTCTTCCTAAACCTTGATCAGAAAAGAGTGGAGTTGTTGAACATCCATATCTTGAAGAAGACTCGTGGAGATATGATGGAAACAACTTGGTGGAAATGTTTCCAGGAAGATACAAACAAAGACAAGGTACCTGCATGCAATACAAGCAACACAGATAATGCATGGCATTTAAAATTCAAACTCGGGCACTGGGATCTAGTTATTAACCAATATGTAGGAGCTTGTCCTCTGACAAGTCTGTAAGCTCTATAAAAGAATAATCAAGGAGAGAGGCTAGAGTGTCCATAGAAAACTGCTCCATAACTGCATGATTTTAAGGGGATATTAATAATAATCATTAATTATTAAAACTATGATAAAACGTGGTGAAGAAAAAACTTGTTAGAAATTGAGGAAATTGCTGACTTAATTTAGAGAATAAGTGGATAATATATTACAATTTACATAATACTACAGGTGATTGCCAAGTAAATAATTCATGAATCATAGTCAAAGTATATAATAATAAATTTTGACTGATAAATATGAATCTCTTCTGCACAGGAACTGATTGAGAAACTGTTCTGATGTACTTGGTCAACATGGGGGCTTCCCAATTTTTACAGGACTTCAGAAGCACATTGCTGTTGAAAAGAGTGTAGAACTATGCAAAAGAGTGCTCAAGAGAAGATCAACAGTGTCCCATACAATGTAGGTGTAAATATTAAGTGTTGTCATATTGTTTTATTCCAATGAACTGCAATGGTATAAACCTGATAATATCATTGGCCATAATCTTCCCATTAGCTCACAATAATATTACTAGTTACAGCATAAAGCCACACTGCTATATTGTTATCTGTTTTAAAAGGTAGAATTATTTGTATTCTAAGCATTTACTATTGTTGGATATTCATCCTCAAAATACATATATTTGTTTTCACCAGGACATTTTAAAAGACCAAAGTCTAAATATGACAGCGTCACATAGTCACCTGGGAACTTTCATCCATAACCATTCTGGCAGTGGCCCACTTACTAGAGTCTATGTCAAATCTCAATTAGTAGCACTACAGTGTATGTCAGGCTTATGGTGTCAGAGTGCTTTCAAGATCCACTAAGACAGCTCGAGCAGAAACCCTACTAAATAATCTTCCACAAAATTCCTGTATTCCAATCACTGTACCAGTGGATGACAGACAATTCAGGGTTGTAGGAAATTCAGATTCAGATGGCCATATCAGGACACGCTTAATATCAAGAGGTATGTATGAT
>NC_090870.1:51649521-51652021 GCF_036669935.1 Montipora foliosa
TGTCTTGGGACCATTATAAGTCCCAAGAGAAAATAAAACACTGCTTGTGCAAAAGTTTTGAGGGACAAACAAAGAGTATTATGGTATTTTTGATAGTGGCTTATTACGGTTTAGTACCCCCGCGAGTCTTTGTTTGTTCCTGACGAGGTTACCAAGCCGAACCGTGTCGTGTTCAAAGTGTACGCGTATCTTCGTTTGCGACACCAACAGCCGACTGACGTCGCTGGCAGGGCTAACGGATTTAAATGAAAGCAAGACTTTTGCCCTTGGAATTTATGGTGCCGTGGGGACATTTTTGATCTGGGATTTTTTGGCTTCGTCGGGTAGGTTCTCCCGACTGGGATGTTCAGCCTTGGGATTTTATAAAAACCGTTGAAAACCGAGGACTGAAAATGGTTCAATTCGCGTCGAATCTGAAAAAGAAAAAAACAACACAGGAAGGAAGCGACCCTCAATGGCAACAAGGTTAGGTTTTTTAAATTCAGATTTTTTTTGGTAAAATTATCTTCTCAGGTCTTCTATCGGGATTCGGATACAAATCTTTACATTTTTGTTGGGGTGCAGGGATGGCGCAGTGGTGAGAGCACTCGCCTCCCACCAATGTGGCCCGGGTTCGATTCCCAGATCCGGCGTCATACGTGGGTTGAGTTTGTTGGTTCTCTACTCTGCACCGAGAGGTTTTCTCCGGGTACTCCGGTTTCCCCTCAAAAACCAAAATTTGACTTGATTTGTGTTAATTGTTAATTTCAATTTACAGTGTCCCCAATTAGTGCTTCTGCGCTAGAAAGACTAGACACTTAAATAAAGTTCCTTTCCTTTCCTTTCCGTCCCTATTATTAGCGACAATTCCAAAACCTTTAAATTTCACTAACCCCACAGACAGTACGAAGAAAATAACCCGCGCGCTGCGCCTTTGGCTAAATCTATAGATATCCCGTGTTATTACGTGGGGCGCCGTAGGAATAGCACATCCTAAAACCAGTCGAATTCCTTTTTTTTTCTTCTTTATAGTCATAAATGCGTACACCCCGCGAATATTGAATTAAGTTCCGATCGGGGGATCCAATTTTATTTCCTCAAGTATTTCCAAACTCCCTTACGGCGATTAGAACACTCACTCTTTCTCACTCCGTGGTGGAGTTCAGTTACTACAGTGTGAGGAAAAATTTAGTTTAGAATGCTTTCCGCCCGCAATGATTAACACAGTAACCTCACGATAAAGTGGGCAGAGGATTTTTGTTTGAGAACGGCAAGCTTTAAAGTATGCTACGCCGTATGTGACAAAATATCAAGTCCACTAAAAGATAAAACAACTCGCACAATAGAGAGAACAGCTTTTGATCAATTCTATTTTCGAGGACGACTGGACACCTGTAGCATAATGATTAAACGCGGGAAAATCTGAGCGACACAATGGCCGCGGAAAGGATTGAGGATCTTGTCAGGCGAATCATTCACTCAACCCATGGTCAAGAAGGAATTCGTTCCTCTCGTGTCGTTGCGACTTCCTGAAATCGTGAAGAGGAACTCGCTAAGAGACTGATTATTCCACGCGGCGAAACTAGCGTACGCGACCCAATAGACCATTTTCGAATTCTCACGGCTGGACTGGATCTAGCATGGAATGGAGGCTAATGCGGGCAAATCTTTTCAAATGCAAATTAATTTGCCCGCGTTAGCCTCCACTTCATGCTAGATCCAGTCCAACCGTTAGAATACGAAACTGGCCTATTGCGAATGACAACCAGCAAACTGAAGGATTGAATTGCACATCTACAGCAAGCAGCTTGAGTAGCCAATACAATCCACAAGAAAACTATGGCTACACAAACTACAACAGGAGACAAAGAAGAGTATTTCCTCACGAAATCGTGAGGGATCGTCGAGTGGGTGACCTCGGGCAACGAACACAAGCACCAGAACCGAGGCCCCAACCTTGAAGGAGGTAATTATGTTTCCGAAACCAAGCTGGGATGAAGTGCCAAAGTATAAGAAAAAGGCGTACTTACAAGAGAGAGGTTACATCATGGACTCAATGCCAACAGAGCGGTGTTGGAATGAAACGCAGTGTGGCCCAGTGGTTAGGGCGTTTGCCTTGAGATCCGGGGATCCCGGGTTCAAGACACGTTCTGGCCACTGGTTGAATTTGTTCCTGGTATAGTCCCTGGTTCAACTTCTCATCTGCACTTGCGATATGTCACGATTGTAATTGTGTAAACTGGGTGCAACATAAGCATAACACTCGCTGCTCGTCCCATTTTTCAGTGAGCTTTTTTTCTGGAGCTAACTGCGCTTGCGTATGTCACTTCTCTTGTGCTTATGCAACATGTGTGAACTTCGTTATGTTTATGTCGCAGTGTAAATCAGGCTTAATCAAGCATCGTTGGCCCAAGACGAAAAGTACTTAATATTTGGTTTAATGCTAACTTTGATTTTTACAATAACGTCCTCATAGCCTGTCCCTGCATAAGCCCCGTATTAAGTCGTCCCTGTTTCCCAC
>NC_090870.1:51657021-51667021 GCF_036669935.1 Montipora foliosa
TAACAATAAAGAGCTGCATTTTACATTGATCTAAAAGAAAAGGCTTGTCTTAGGGTGCGTTCGATTGACCGTATTCCGGAATAAGAATATATGGAATATAAGTTAGAAATCCTTCATTTTTACGGAGATTCACATTAAATATTGTCAAACATCCGCTAAAATGCTATTTTAAACACATTTTTATTATCCTTGCTGCTTCGAAACGCGCCAAACATACCGTTTTAATCATCACTCCACGCATTCTTATTCCGGAATACGGTCAATCGAAAGCGCCCTTAAAGTGCCTCTATGATCAAAAAATCACTTCCTTTTTTTCTTCAGATTTTGAAAGTGTGTTTCCTTAACACCTGACTGGCAAAATTTTGAGCTTTGATTTTTATCCAAAGGCTGTTTACTTTGAGTGTAAGTTTTGGATTTTTCGGTCCTCCATTACTCACGTTCAAAGGGTTGGATCCAGGGAAAAGTGACGTCATTTATTCACTAGCTTAAAATTTCAGTGTATGAATGCAGCTTAATTATCATATGTGCAAAACTCAAGTTCAAAAGTCTGAAAGCCCAAAACTCCCATGCTGCATATTAATTCAGCCACGTACACATGCATTGCATTCTTAAACTATTGAGTCTTTGACGTCATTTTCTCCTGGATGCAGCTCTCTCAAGATTTTCAAGTTATTAATGGCAGAGCATTAAATAAAAAAATTCCACTTGGAATAAAAAGGTGTCTTTCTGAAATCAAGGCTTAAAACTTGGGTCATTTGGGTGTTTAGTTAACACAGTTTTCAAATCCAAAGAAAAAGAAGAATTGATTTGTTGGTCATAGTAGCAATTTAACTCTAACCTTAGAAATGCAAATTATAAGTTAACAATAAAATAATGCTTAGACTTATCGGAGCGCTAGTGATGGCTATCAAAATTGGGTGCATGTTTATTTGGTGCCTTTCAGGAAATACATGTTGGACTACAGCTTTTATTGCCCAGGCCCTTTATCAATGATGCTTTGGTCACACTTAGGCAAGCGAAAATAAACGATAAAAACCGACATTTCAGAGTCTTTATGACACCATTTCCAAAGGTAACCAAATGAAAATATTTCAAGTATTTAAGGCAGTATTGGGTCAGTATTTGGAGCTGGAGAGTGTGAAAATATATTAAACAAAATTATTAGTTCACACAATAATAGTTGGCATCTGATTGCACATTTAGGTTGGTTTTTTTGTTGTCTTCTAAACAGTATCTTGTGCACTAAATGCGCAAAGTATACTTTGTTAAATTATTACCAATTATTATTATTATTATCATTACTATTATTATGAAAGTCTTTGCTTAGAAGGATACAATGGCAAGTCCAACACTCCCCACTGGGGTGGATACTGGTGGTACTATTCTGTCGCCAGGAATTGTGGCATTACTTTCCTTCATCCTGGGTCCATCCGTAATATTGACATCAAATAGGTGTGTTTTGTGGTAAACGTCCACAATGGTACCATTGTCATTTATTACCACGTGTGAGTTGTGATGTCGCTTATCATCTGGTGGACCCTACAGTTTGGCAAAAAAAAAAGATAGATTATTCACCCTACAGACGTCACACTTTTCTTCAAAAATGTGCCATTCTGAAAGTATTTTGATAACACTACAATGCACACTTATGCCCCATCTTATCTTATTTCTTTTAACCCTAAATTCACAAATCCACTGACTACTCAGGATGTTAAAAGGGGGAGAATTAGTTACCGGTAATTACAATCAGCAACATCCCTTAAAAGTCGGAATACTGATGACAACATTTCCCTTTTCGCCAAGGACGGAAATAACAAGAGGGTTTAACGATAAAGTTTATTTTCTTGTAGTAAAATCAATATTCCACTTCCTGCACAATGTTGTTTTCACTGCATTTTCCTGGATCAGCATGGCAACTAATAGGCTTTGTTCCAAATGACTCATATCTCACCATTTACAGACCTGCTCGTGGTATCCTCCAAGGGATAGCCACACTCCCAACTCCTTGGCTAAATCACACATGCGCTGCATTCTAGGACTCCGTAATGGAGCTGCCATGGAATACGACTGTTCCCTGTTTTCACCCACATAGTCAAAACACTCGGGAAGAAAGACCATCTGAAAAATGATCGAAATGTTACTGTAACTTAAGTAATATCGCCCGATGTGTAGGAATCCGAAATCCAGCAAATGTGAGGCTTTGGAATCCGGAATCGATTGTATGGAATCCAGAATCCACAGGTTTCCGTAGAATCCAGGATTCCTGTGAGTTTGGAATCCGGAATCCACAACTTGGGATCCAGGATTCACTTTTCGGAATCCCGAATCCATGGGCTGGGATCTGAAATCTGAGGGCCACCTGGATTCCTTTACATACGGCAATGAATACAAAGATCATTCCTGTGCCTGTGTTAAGACATGGCCACTCTCCAGCCTCTTTGTTCCATGATCAGCTTAAGGTGTTACTTAAGAAGGTCTCTATATACCGATACCTTTTTAACCCAGCGACTCCTTGGGGTTCTCTACTGACAAGAAAAATTATCTGCCAGTTTAGGCCGGTTTAGGCATCAAAGGGTTAAGTCAATGTATCAGTTCATACAAGTTCCAGATAATACTGGGGTCTTGAGGTCTCTTTAGAAACAATACAAAACATGCTGAGGAGCCTTGCTTGAGTGAGGTAAAACGTATGAAATGAGGGTGTCTGGAAAAGCCAGAATCCGGAACCAGAACCAGAATAAGGAAAAGAAAGGTCAATGATATCTAGTTGTTTTATTTCAGCTAAAAATCTGAATGCTACAGACTGTATATGACACGGAAATGAGGTTCTCCCATGCCGCCAAGGGACAAGAAGGAATCTCAATGCCAATCCGTCTCATGACTTGAGCCATTTAACCCTTTCACTCCCAAGAGTGCCACTTATAGATTTTACTCTGTCTAACGCAAGACGATTTTACTTGTCAATGGGGAGCCCCACGGGAGTGAAAGGGTTAAAACAGGAATCACGCCAGTGATACAAGCTTTGTAGTCACAACAATATCAGTAAAAATCAATTTTACAGTTTAAAGTGTGCAACATGACACTCAATTTTTTCAGCTGAAATAAAACAACTGGATATAATTGACCTTTATTGTTCTTATTCCCGATCCAGTTCCATTACCCGGATTCCATCTTTTCAGACGCCCTGAAATGACATCCATTTAGGAATAGGCCATTTTACAGTTGTTTGCTCAGCGACCAAGCCTATGAATGTCATGAATGGCTGCGAGGCTGCCGGTGACCTTGCATTGATACAGACCTCACTGCTTTTGTCATGTAAATTGTGTTGTTGTAACGCTAATTACTCCATATTAACATTACAAAAGCATGAAGGTTTGTATCAAAACAGGGTCACCGGCAGCCTCGCTTCCATTGCTAGGCCTGGTAACTTAGCCACAACTGTAAAATGGTCTATTGGCCAGCAATGATGTTGGCCATTGAGTATGCATTTTGTAACTCCCTTTGATACACTAGCAATCACCTTAGCACCCCTGGTTTTTGCTTTTCTTATAAGATCTTCGCAAATGCCCAAATTTCTTTCCACGTCATTGGTGGAGTTCATCTGACAAACTGCGACCAGATTGGCCCCCACGTCAGCTTTTGACTGGTCACCGTTTTCCATCCTTGGAACGTAAGTTAAATATGCCAAAAATTGAGAGGCCGGAAACCTGTTAGTTTCTTCCTGTAGCCTTCCAAAAATGCACAAACACAAGCTGTACACGTAGTGGTATCGAAGGAAAGTTTTGACAGCCGGAGAACATTAACTCCTTCAAGAAATGTCAGCCTCATCGAAGCCAATAAGATCCGCCATCTTGATTACTTTCATTGAAGTTACACGAGGCGGAGCCTATTTCGAATGGTGTTTGCTGATATAATGAAGGCTCGATAACTCCTTGAACACGAGAAGGCACGTGCACTGGAAGAAAAGACAGGCACGACGAGGTTTTAAAGGTGAAACTTTGTGAAGTTCTACACAGAAATCGCCGAACAAAACCGCATAAATCGACCAGAAATGGTAGGTATAACCTCAACAAAATTATATCCCAGATATGACTTAATAGAAATCTGCATGTATTTATTTTCAATCACGGTGGCTGCTCTGTCTTTAATACGGGTAACAGGTCTCAAATTTAATCGTGTTATCAAGTAAAGCTATGATCCTCTCAGTTATGGACGCAATTCATTTCATGTATCATTTCGTTCTTTAATTGTGTTATGTTTCGTTGAAATTGTGGTGCTAACCCTGAAAGGTAACCGTTTCAAAATGGTTTCTTAGATTACTGTGTATCAGCGCTGTTTGAAATGGGTAAAAATAGTAAAGTCTGCTTATGAGCCAAGTGGCCCATTAGGCCGGAGCTTATCCCGGTTTCTGTACGGCAGGTACAAAACGCAGGTCACAGGTCACAGGGCACAGGTCATTATTTAACCTATACAGAAAGTATCCTAAACATTCATAAAAGCTAACCTTAGGCCTTATTAGTCCTAATTAGGCCTTTTTAGGCCTAATTAGGCCTAATTAGGCCTAAAGAAAAGTATCCTAAACATTCATAAACGCTAATTTTAGGCCTAATTAGGCCTAAAGAAAAGTTTTTAGGCCTAAGGTTAGCTTTTATGAATGTTTAGGATACTTCCTGTGTAGGTAAAACAATGACCTTTGACCTGTGCCCTGTGCCCTGTGACCTGTGACCTGTGACCTGCGTTTTGTACCTGTAGCATGAAGCGACCACAGGCAGACAACCCCAAGGATGCGAGAGTGCGTGACGTCACGTTATTTTGAGACAGTTGTAACGGCTGATTCAATTAATCGAGGAAAATGTTCCATAAAAACTTCAAATTGGGATGTTTCTTTTTGTAAGCTCATTTTATGGACAGGCAGATAAATAAAGTTCACTCACTTACTATTTTCTGCATTGCCCTGAGTTATTTGATGGGTTTTTGGGACAATTTTATTTCCTCTTCAGATCACACATGTCGTCACATACAATAAAAAATAGACAACTTCCAAGACTGCTCACGACCGAGTGCCTCCAGAACTTAGCCGAATTTCTCCCACTTCCAAAGGTTGCTCACCTCCCAACCTTGGGCATGTAGAAAGTCGATAATTTTGCTAGCATTGTGCCAAAAATCATGAAATTTACACGGCTCTACAACCTCAAAATCCTGCTCGATTTTGTAGCTTCGCTCAGGTTTTTGTTATTGCCAGGTGATGTGAACAGAATTCATGCATCATTGGAATTTGATCAAATCAAATTAACCAATCAAAAAGCGCAGATTTTCCCCAAGAGGGACAAAATTGTAAATTCGCTTTTTGATTGGTTTCCTCGATTAGTTGAATTGGCCGTAACAAAATAAACGTGACGTCACACGCTCTTGCATCCTCAAGGTTGTCTGCCTGTGAAGCGACTGGAAGTTCCCCCTGGATGGGATGCTCATCCATTGCAGGGCTACCCCTAGCATTAAATGCGGCAGTACACTTTTATACACCTGGGTGGAGAGAGGCATTATGTGAGAGTAAATTGTCTTGCCCAAGAACACAACGCAATGTCTCCAGCCAGGGCCCAAACCCAGACAACTCGCTCTGGAGTTGAGCACACTAACCATGAGGCAACCACGGCTTCCACTTAACAGATTTTACTCCATTGAGCACCAGATGATTTTACTCGTCAGCTGGGGGTATCCTAGGGCACCTGAGAGTTAACCCATTGACTCCTAGGCAAGACTGTAGCTAGCTTTTTTGTAACAGGAATGGGGGGAGGGGGGAGGGGGGCAAGAGAATCCCAACTGGCCGGAGGCAAACTAGTTGGCTATTTACAAGTGCAGCAGTTAAGTTGAACCAGGGACTACCAGGAACAAATTCAACAAGTGGTCAGAACGGGCCTTGAACCCGGGATCCCCGGATCTCAAGGCAAGCGCCCTAACCACTGGGTCACACTGCCTCTCCACGCATATTACACATGTTACACATATTACACATATCTCAGTCGGCCTTAGTACACTAAACATGTCTTGTTAACTAAATGGATTTGCCTATTTCTTGTGTAAAAGATGTCTTCAGTTGCATTTTCATTTCAGTAAAAAAATTCTTAATAAATCCATCACTAATATTCACTTCAAGTTAGTATTGTACCAAATAAAAATAAGATATGTTATTCACTAGCTGGGAGGTCCGTATAGGCAAAAACCAGGTCCAGGTCTGGAGTATGGTCCAAGGCCACAGGCCAAGGGCCGTCCTTGAGCCCGAGAGCACAGTTTTTCCCTATACACACCAATCAAGTCCGGTGAGTAATACCTCAATGATTAGTTGATTCGGTTCACAGTATTTATTAATTTGTAAAGCAACACTGTTTACTTTTAAACACATTTAAAAGGCTTCAAAAAATCTATTTTTGGTCCTAACGGCGGCTCATCACACAAGCTCATGCAACCAGGGCTAGGATTCCGTCCAGGTTGGTGGGCAAGGTAGAAAACTCCGCCTGCCCCCAGAGCCAATCAGATTGCAGGATTCACAGAATTCCACCGCTCGCACATTGAGGGAAAAAAGACATAAGTACTTAATTGAGAGAAGTGATCCTTGCACTTAAATGGCCAATTTAAGCAATATTATTGTCTCCTATAGACACCTGAAAAAGTCAGGTGGCTCCAATGGGATTTGAACCCATGACCTCTGTAATGCCGGTGTATGCTCTACCAACAGAGCTATCAAGCCATACAGTTGGGAGCAGGTCAATTTGTTAGGTTCATGTGGTCGTGTGAAGGAAAGAGAGAATCCCATTGTAGCAACCTGAATTTTTCAGGTGTCTATTTGAGACAATTGCTTAAATTGTCCATTTAAGTGCAAGTATCACTTCTCTCTGTTTCATCTATCAACCGCACTTTGAATATACATTCATTTTACTTCATGCATAGGTACTCAGACACTCTTCTAACTCAGACTAAACGCAACATTCAGTCAATTATGCCAGTTTTGTCGTCGTCAAGATGAGCTAGTAAAGTACAAAAAGTAAAGTGGTGCATTTATATAGCGCCCTTATCACTAACATCTCAAGGGCGCTTTACAATGATCAATTTACCCCCAGCGGACTGGAAGCATATACCAGTATAAGTAATGTGAAAAGTTGCAAAGGTAAACGAATAATCATAAAGTTTAAACCAACCGCACCTAACACTACAGAAAGTGAAAAGGTTTTTTTTTTTTTTTTTTTTTTTTTTTGGGGGGGGGGGGGGTGGGGGGCAACTGTCCCCCTTGCCCCTGTGCTATCTGTGGCATTGTTAGGAGTGAGACTAAAAATATTTTACTCTGTCTAATGCCAGACAAAATTCCAATCAATGGGGGAGGGGGGGTTCAGGAGTCAATGGGTTAATGGCTCACAACAACAACCAGTAGACCTAGGTGGCTCTATAAATGTATTCACAAGTTTTGTAAATTTGAGATTAAACTACAGCTACTGGTAATACTTTTGGAAAATTTTAAGTGAAATTCTGACCTGCAACCTGTAAATTACACCCTCCAAATTCAGTATTGGGTTTACATGAAACGGGAAATGGTAGGCTGCTGCTTCTTAGAACAGTGTGAAAATTCTCTTATTGTAACTTGCCTTGAAACTTTGAGAGGGTGATTGATATCTGGAGCTAACAGGATAAAAATATGCTAATATCAGACAGTTTTCGTCCATCTTTAGCAAAACACAAATTTCAGTTTGCTGTTTGCTGTAAACATGATGCTAAATTTCTCCATTGTTGAAGTTAAGGAATCAAAATGTTGAAAGATGACAAGACACACGTGGCAAACAGTCAACTTGATAGTGAACGTTACTTTTTGTTAATAAACAATTATTGGATGAGGTTAAGCATGATATCATGAATTTAAACCGAGGTCTGTGTTATCTGCCAAAGCCGAAGGGATAAGGCTCACATAATTCATCCTCAGAAACAGAAGCGAAGCATTCAGCCATTTTGTTTCTGAGGAGAACACTCCAAGGGGCTTAGTAACCAGACAGACATTGAACTTGACATGATAAATGTAATATCTGCAGCAGATATTACGTTTATCATGTCAAGTTCACAAGCTATTGTGAATTGATTGAATGCTCTCGACCAATCAGATTTTTCATAGTGAGTCTGATGTATAATAATAAGAGTTATCATTGTAGGAGATACATAATATTGTGGTAGCTAGTTGGTTTGACACACGTTTCCCTTTAATAGTAAGATATCTGTAAGCCCTTAAAATCCTTGAGACTGCAAGACACCTTGTGCAAGGGATGAGAGTGGGTAGTTAAGAGGCTAAAATTATGAGCATCCTGCTAAACCTGAGGAACAGCTGCCTTGGTTTATTACGTATTTGTCAATGGAAGGGTTTCGAACCAGAAATGTCAGACCTGATGATAAGGATTGTGGTGCAAGAGGGGCCTGTGTTACTTGTGACAGATAGACTCAATCATGCAGCTTGTATTCTAGGACTTAAAACTTGTGGTTCCTTCTAAGAGGAAGGTCCTATATTCACTACCAAAAGTTCATTACCAATTTTCCTTTTTACTTACCATGCCCTCCAGGGAAAGAGCAAGCTATCAAGAAAGAAAAGAGCAGGAATAAACAAACATAGGCGCCAAAGTAAAGCATTAAAGCCAGGGTAATGAAAGAGTTCAATGATGTCGACTAGTGTCTTACATGAACATGTTAAGGGTCACGTGTTGTAAGGTTGTCTCCAAATTGCTTCTCTGCATGCAGCCAATTTGTGCAATCTTTTTCGTCTGCATAATAGACCATTTTCAAATTCTCACGGCTGGACTGGATCTATCATGGAATGGAGGCTAATGTGGGCAAATCTTTTCAAATGCAAATTAATTTGCCCGCATTAGCCTCCATTTCATGCTAGTTCCAGTCTAACCGTTAGAATACGAAACTGGCCTATTGGCTGACTGAAGAACAGTCAATTGGAAGACGTCTCCAACTTTTCTGACAGGGGGCAGGATGTCATCCTCAAAGATATGACCTTTGGATTTGATCCATTCCTTTAGTGGGTGGGAAAAATACATCTGCCATGTCCTGAAGGGTCTTGTCCCATATTTAGGCTAAGGTGGAGGTGTTGACAGATGTAGAAATTGCAATAAATGGCTTTTAAGAGGAGTTAGGTTATTGAATCCCGAGAATGATGGCAAGAGTTGGCAAGGAAGGAAGAAAAGAAAATTATATTGATCTCTTTTTTTATCACTTTGCCCTATTATAAGCATCTCAGTTTATGTAGCAAAGTCTATTCTTCCTAATATTGTACTTTTTATACATTTATTGTTTTGTGTTAGCCTCAAAAACATGATATCTTTTATAATTATGTTTGCCCCAAGAGCTCATCTTGGGGCAAACACAATAAATACACATGACAACTGATCAAGCTCTATTGTAGATACTGAGAAGGTGGATTTTTTTTTGCAGAGCCAGTAAAAGAGGAAGGATTTCAATCTCGGCAAAAAAGAAAAGAAAGATTGTGAAAGAGATCAGGAGGCAACAACGAGAGGCGAACGCGATGGACGGTACTGCAATGCTGTGTATAACCGTTTTTAAATTTAAACAGAAAGTGTCCTTGATAACATCTCTGTAACTCAAACAATTTTATGTTCATCAGCTCCAGTCACAGACGCACGGCAACATGTAATATATTTCAGTGCTAATTTGTCAATGACTAGTCTTAAGGCCTGATTACATGGTGAGTTTCAGCGTGTGCTGAAAATTCGCTCCTCCCACCGTTCAGCCCGGGCGCAAAACGCAAATTTCCATGGAACAATTTACTGAGATGCGAAAACACGATCAAAGCGGATGCTCACGTTCCTTTTTCAGCCCCGGGCGGGCTGAAAAAATTATAGCATGGATTACATGGATTTTTCAGCCCGTTTTCCCGGGGTGAAAATCCTAAATCGAAACTGAAACCGGGCTAGGATTTTCACTCCGGGCAGAAACGGGCGTTACTAAA
>NC_090870.1:51674521-51687021 GCF_036669935.1 Montipora foliosa
ATGGCGTCCGCCACTTGAAACTTGACCGCAAGCTCGTCATCATCGTAATCAATCCACAGCGGCTCCTCTTCGCGAAGCTCCTGAATTAAGATGGCGTCTACGAAATCCTTTTTTCCTGCCTTAAGTGGCGTTTTGCGGCGAACACTGTCTACGGAAGGTCTCGATTCTCCTAACCCCATCAAATTTAACACTTCCTGTTCCACAACTGGAACGTAATCGCTTTCGAGTACTAACGGCTGTAATCCGCGATGCAATCGGCGTTTATGTCGCGATTTTGTTTTCACCCAAGAAGGGCGATTCGTCGGGACCTCCTCGAATAAAAGTTCTTTTAGTACATTCCCACTCAAATCGAACACCAATCGTCGATAGACTCGTTTACTGTTCGCTTCAAGGTCGTCGTCAGCTTCGTCTTCTCCAATGATTTCGAAAGGCGGCGAGGCCGTGTCGATCGGCAATCCTCTTTGCTTGCGTTCAAAGTAAAACGATAAAGAAGAAGCCACCATTTGTCCAACTTCACTTGGGCGATGAGGAACGGAAAACAGGAAAGACGCTGCGCTGGAGCGCCTTGTAATCTCCTCTTCCTCGTCTTCGTCCTCTGTCGGGAATTCAATTAGAGTATTTGTATGAACTGTAAATTCTAAGCGTTCGCCATCATCAGCGAACTTGTCCCGAGCGCTGTCAAGGTGTTCGTGTAATCGTCGCAACTGATCGAGCTTTTCTGCCAATTCCTTTTCATCGATAGACGATCGTCGTTCGTCCGTCGGACTCCCGGGAGGTGTCGCGTTTTCCTCGATGTACTTGCATACCCCTTCGGGAAACCGCTGTACGGCCATAAATCGATTGGATATGGGTGGAGAATGAGGGCTCCCCTCACCCGAGTGGAGTTCGTCTCCTGATGTCTCCCTAGGGGTGGTAGTTGAATCCGCAGGTTGTGCATCGTGCACTTCGTCAATTTTAGCTTTCTTTGCCCTCATGATAGAAATCATTTGTGATGCAGCTTCCATTAACAATGCATCTGAGAGTCTATTTATCACAGAATTACTTTCTTCCCCAGAAATTCTCTTCTCAACATGCAGGTCTTGCTGCCGTTGCTCACCATGAGACGGAACAAGATCTCTTTGTGTCCTCGACCTTGGAAACAAATCTCTCCGTTCCGTAGTATTTAAGTCCGGTCCAGAAATCTCTTCCTCGCCTCCTGACAGTGAAATTATGTCGGCTTCAGGCTCTTCCTCCTCCCCTAACCATCGAAACACTTCTTCCTCGTCCTTAAACAAAGTTCCTTGTTCCTTGTTTTTATTAATGAAGTTACTTTCGCCATTCCTTGGTGCATCCTCCTCAGAATCGCTGACATATTCGACTGCTTTCGCCGCAAATTGATCAATACTATCCGACTCGTCATGAGTCTTCGGAACGTCTTCGGTAGTTTTACGACGCTTATCGATCACACTCGTTAGGCAGCTCACAGACTCGGCCAACAACATCGTTGACAAGTCGTGAACGATTCTATCCGCAGTTTGCCCATCAGAGTATTTTTCTCGAGGTTGAAGCTTTTCTTCAGTCTTAGCAGGAACGCCAACAGATACCCTACTTTCCTCGCTGATAGTTTGCAGCTTGGGGCCTTGCGTTTCAAAATCGTTTTTCCCGCTCACTTCAATAAGGTCGTCCTTATCATCAAATTTGTTAACATCTTCGTGCGCATCAAGCTCTTCTGCAATGCTTTCCTCGTCAGTAGACTGCTCTAAAGAAACCGATCGTGTCTGAGAATACGTTGGCCTTTTATTCTTTTCCTTGCTTCTCTCAATCGACCCTTCTTCCTTTAAATACCCACTCACTCCTTCCAGCAGACTTGGTTCACTAATGGTTGTGTCATGATTACTCCCCGAAGCATAAAAATCTGAGGTGTAGGACGCTTGAGGTATTAAATTTCCTGATTTCCCTTCATCCGTTTGGTCCAAAACAGAGAGTTCGTCTACGCTGTATGAAGGTAGCTGTTTCTCTTTTATTCCGGATTTAAGTGATTCTTTTTCGCTCCTCGACGATCGTTCGGCACTCTGAGACGCGATACTGTTTTCCTTAGACAAAGACACTGTTTTACCAGCAGAAGGAAGTATGTCTTCAAATTCAGAATTTTCGTCCTTTGTGGAAATATCTTTGGAATTTTTATTTTCACCTTTTGACGTAGATTTGACCGACTGACGTTCTCCTGTAGGCTGATAATCTTGTTTACCAGACTCAGCTTCGCTACCTTTCGCGTCTTCTACGATACTAATGTGTTCACTAATATCGTCCTCAGTTTTGCTTTCCTCACTTTGAACGCTTTCAAAAGACGAACTATACGCTGTTCTGGAGCTGCGCGACTTCTCTGTCGACGCAGACCGTAGTAAGCGAGAAGACTTAGAGTCCCCGGAAACAACCGATTCTCTTGTCCCAACAACACTCGACCGCTCTGATATGTCATTCTCTGATTTTTCGGCTACAGATTTCTGTTCACTGTCGAGAACAGACGCTTCAGGGCGAGGGAGTTTCGTCTTTGAAACAAATTCGCTATCCTCGCCCACCGATGTGTCTTCTGCCGTCTTAGCTTCATCCGAAATATTCACCGAACCTTTTTCATGGCTCCCCGACACTTGCCTCCGAAGAGCAGATTGGCTTGAGCTTTGAGACTTCTGTTCGGATTGAGACGTTTTGGATGCACTTCGTACGACGCTTGGTTCACTAATGGACAAGTCTTCGGCAGTTTTCGCTTCGTCTGCTATTTCTCGTTCTGTATCGAGTTTTTCCGAGATAGTTTTTATTTGTTCACTCTCCGCCGACTGTCGTCCCGTCGTTGTGACGGGTTCGTAACCACTTTGCGACCTCTCGTTGAGGTCGAGATCAAGATTCGTATTTACAGAGTCCTCACTTCTAGGGAGAGACCGCCTCTTTTCAAAGGAAGTAGTTTCCTTTTCTTTCTGTTTCAAGCTAGGCATATCGGAAATTGTTTTATCACTGCGACCACTGGAGTCTAAATCCGCGATACTTGAACCTTTCGCTCCGGCTGATCCACTCTTGACGGACACAGAGACGCCTTTTTCAGGGGGGGTGAGCTTGCGACTTCCACTGGTATCTGAGGTCCGAGAAAGGTTGTATCTGATTTCACGCGAGGGAGTTGAGGTGTTGGTAACTTCACTGGAATCACCCTTGATGTTCATGGAATTCAAATCTACTGAGCCCGTTTCAAGTCTTTTGGAGTCTGTTTGAGGGCGATTGAGCTCAGCTTTCGTCCTGCATATCACCATTTCCACGGCCTAGTAGAGCAAACAAATGCCCAATGATAAACTCGTTACAGCACGTACCGTTTTTAGTTACCATAACAGCGCAGAAACAGATGTTATGGTAAATTGCTGCATAAACAATATAACAGCTGATAAAAAGACAGATTAAGATTTGCGGATAAAATTCAGACTTTGGCACTGACTAGACGATGAAATATTTTCGTACATTACGTTTTACCTTAACCAAAAATGGGTGACTACAGAGCGGAAAAATAATGTCCATCGAATGAAAACTATCTGATATGAATCTGGCGTAATAATAATTTTAAATGCAAAGCTTCAGCAGCCACTAAAAGAGCCAAACATATGTTTCCAGCGAGATGTTTTTAAGACTGAAATTTTTGATCGTGGTGACAAAACGTTCACCTTAAATTTGGTTCCCGTGCTCTAAAAACAATCATGGTCAAAGCAGTGGAGTATAAAATCGCTGAGGTAGTTGTGACTTTCGCAAACATCTCCTTTCACCCATTAATGTTGGTTGGAGACCCTTATAGTTCCAATGACTTTAGAACGGTTTTCAAACTGCTGCTTGTAAATTTATTCTTCTTCCCTTCCTTGATTACAAACACCGTAAAAACTCGGTTCTACTCCTTGCACTGAAACTAGAATCCCTTTTGGTAATTACTCGTAAGCTTAAATATTGTGGCTTGGGTTTACGACCTTGATAAAACTTGCAACCTTTATCGTGAGCCTCTGTTACAGTACGCGCGAGAGCTTAATTGCGACAGTAGAAACCTTAGAAAAATCTAGAAAATTCTGGAAATAGTGAAAAGAACTAGGGAGAGTGACAAATTAATTAAACCTTCCTTAACAAATATTAAATGATAACAAGACGAACTAAAGTAAATGGATATGGTATAACTGAGTAGAAAAACAAACACTAGGCGTTCAGCTGTAGCTACGACCCTGATGAGCTTTCCGTGGGTTATGGGGTTTCGAAATCAGCAGTAGATGTAGGAGCCACAATTTATAGAACACACAGACGCTATCGTAGCCATCTGCTTCCCATTTGCCGTATACTCTCAGAACCTTGTCTCAAATTGTCCTGCCTGGCAAAACCTCCTTACCCTGAAACTTTTTTTGCGGCTCACTCGCCAGCTACACCCATTTAAGAATACTAACCTGCAGTTCCTGCCTCAAGCTGGCTTCCTGAGCCCGCAGCATGGCCTTCCGTTGCTTTTTTCTTTCATTATACAAGCGCTTCACCTCACGCTTGCGCAGCTCCAGTTGGTCTCTCAACCGACGGACTCGTGACTCAATATCACTGTGATCTGATGTTTCTACACAAAAAGGTAGCAAACAATTTTAAATTATTACTTCCCATCGAAGTGTAATGAAAAAAGGTAACCAGTTAGCCACAATGGCAAAAGTCATAAGCTGACGTTTCGAGCGAGGAGTCACAGAATGATTACTTGTTAACGGATACTCTGAGTGAGGAATCTACCTTTTTTAGCCTTAACGTTTACTTTTTGCGTGTCACCTTCAGAAGTTGACAATTAACAAATTCAGGTCGAGGGAGAGTTTGAAAACAGCTGTAGGAAGTTCGTGTTCTGCTTTTTTTTCGCCAAACTACTCAAAATCTATACAGCTTCGATCCCGTTTAGACATAAATCACGTTAAGTTTAAAAAACGTGCTGAATTCAACAAAATTCGATGGATACAGCTGTTAGCGAGATAATGGACTTTTCTCTGTAGTCTCCCACGCATACATGATACTCCTACTGAACTCAGAGTTTTCAAAGTCCTAATTGTAAAGCCGGACGGTCAAGGTAATGAAAACATTTTCTTTCCACGTGTGGTACATGTGCCTACCGAGGTTAGGTGCAAGTCCATGCAGACATAGTTAATAGAAGGGAATGGTTATGAAACCCCACAAATTTCTTTGTTGTAGGGGCAGCTATTCTTAGAGTTATTTTCATAGAGTTATGTCGTAGAGTTAGAGTTAAGTTTCCAAAATCCTGAACTGCCAAAATCCTGAATTCAAGATTTTGAGTGCAAGAGCAAGTTTGACTGTCTCATTTATGAAATGTTTTTAATTAATGAACTGAGACCAAGCCTCAATGTACAGTCAGACTCAATTCGTGCGAAAGTGTTTTAATCCTTTTTTATTCTTGCATGTTTTTAACACCCCCTTTTGTACATTCTCATACTTTACGTGCTTTTACTTCTTAGTTTTATATCTATATGTATGCAAAATTTTATCTTCACTTCTAAGATTGATAATGACCGAAGTTCGGTCGAAACGTCGCGCATTTTTCCCGATAATTTTTACCTCAAGATTTTGAACTTCCAAAATCTTGAATTCAGGATTTTGGCAGTCCAAAATCCTCAATTCAGGATTTTGGCAGTCGTTAACTCTAACTGTGAGTCATAACTCTACTGAAATAACTCTATTGATAGTTAACCTCTTTGTTGTAGGTTTTTCTTTTTTTGGCCTTGACCGTGCACAAAACACAATAGTTGTTTACTCCGTACTGAGGAACTAACCAATAGAAACGTGTTGGTTACGTAATTCATGCAGAGTGTATGAGCGCAAAACAAAGGATTGTGTACGGTCGTGGATTTTCCAACCCAAATCTTGGCAACTTTGTTTGCTCCTTTGATGTTTGCGGCGCTTCAAAACCAGTCCCCTCTATTAACTATGATGCAGAATGGTGATCGTTTCGCAAAATATTTCATGGCTCCATTACAATAATTCCCCAGGTATTATGAAAACTTTTTGTTTGTCAATAACGTTTTTTTTTCTTTTGGCCCTGGTTCATGTGACACGATGCATATCAGGAATTTTTTCTCACTTTAATGTGGTGACCCCTGGTGGCCCGGCGTCCCCGAGAGCATCATCAGGGAACTCACTCAACAACAACGTCCAAGAGCATAAGGACGCTAAAAAACAATCGGTATCATGAGCAAAAACGATTGCCCTTAACGATCGCCTCAGAACGTGCGTTTTACATTTGAATATCTTTCTTTGCCATCTTCTGCAAAACGACGACCTCCAAATGTCCAAAGAGAGAACTTACAAACACAGCAGTTTCAGCCACTTCGAAGTGTTCATTTCAACGATTTTAGAGCAAAAGAGAGACTGCTCGCAGTCTATTACTATTAAGAAACTCGACCAGATGATTCACTTGCAGGAGATCTGGGTACTGACACTGAGGTCGTGGGTAGAAGTCTGGCGGGGGCATATGTGAAAGCGTTAAAAGTTGATTTTTGTAAGTGCAGCGGTCAATGTGACTAGCATTAATTATCTAAAAATCAAAGCCAACTTAACGATGGCCAGAGGATCCCCTAAAATACAATGTATACTTTCTCTTATCATGTTCCTGGCAATCTCTTAGTGAAACAGCGAAATCTAAGTTGCCATTGCTTTTTCCTGCGTGCTTCCCTCTTAGTTGAGACAACTTCTTTGCTCCGTGAGGAGGATGACATTTAAGAAATGATCACGAAAGTTGCATCGCACCATCAACCATAGTTTACAAAAGAAGCACCGTATTCTAATTATGAATAACCTTTCACGAGAAACCAAAAACCGAGTTTACAAAAGACACGAGATTTTCCTCATACTTTAGATTAAGGTATTTCATGACAAACTTCCAAACAACAGTACAACGAATTCGGCTTTCACTTCAAGCTTGAATAATCACGTGATATACTAAAGAGAGAGCAAAATTCGATTACGAAACTTTACGCTTGCCATGTTACCTGAAAGGGAACTCGATAAGACCATTTCACTAGAAGAACGTCCTCTACCATTACCAAAGAAAGACAAATTCTTCTTCTCATAATTATTACTTTGAAACAGGAAACTCACTATTTGTACTCCAATACTTCCGGTATTTCGGGACCATGCTTCTTCTTCACAGTCCAGTTCGAAATTATCCGTTGCGTGAGGGAAAAAGCTGGGCTTTGCGGACACTCACGTCGAACGAAGAAATATCACGGAAAAACCGCTGTTCGGTCATTCGTCGGGAAGAACGGCGTTACGAAAGAGTCACAATATTCAATGCATTTTTCAAGGCGAATGAAAATCCTATAGCAACTCTCTTTTCGGGCGCTAACATATCACAGCACGAATTTCATTAAACTGAACAAGAAAAGAAAACGCTTGAATTAAAAAAAAAAGGTCACTTGAAACAATAATAAGTCATCTTTTTCTCACCAGCAAAGGAAAGAGGAAAATAAGTGTTCAATATAGGTGTGCGTGTAGGGCTGTAATTGCTGAAGATCTTGAAATTCAAATTCTCTCTCTGCGGAAATGAGTTCATCGATATTCCCGATCATATAAATTCTATTTAAATGAGAGATTGTTACACCCACGGACAAGCTTTAAATTTTTGTAATGGAAAAAGATGCAGAAACTCATTCGTGTTTCGTGTCGATTGAAAAAAAAATTAAAAGATATATAACCACAACAAAAATGAAAATACCGTTTAAAGTACTCGTGAAAACGACCATTCCATGAAAGTGTGTAGAGCTTCCGTGAAAGCTCTTATATGTCGCAAATGAGACAGTGACTTTCTAGAAAATTACAGACCGAACGTTAAAAGATAATAGCACATAAACTTTCTTCAAAGGCCGCAATAATTGTCAGCGAAATCTACAACAGAAGACATTAAATGCATGACAATCAAAACAACTTCTAATTAAAGTGCTACTATGACCAAAAATCAATTCTACTTTTTCTTTGTATTTCAAAACTATGTTAACTGAACACCAAGTAACCGAAGTTTAAGCCTTCATTTCAAAAAGACACCTGTTTATTTTGGCTGAAATTTTCCCAAGTAATGGTCCGCCATTACTAACTTTCAAATCTTGAGACAGCTGGATCGACGATAAGATGACGTCAAAGACTCACCAGTTTAAAAATGCATTGCGTGTGTACGCGCCTAAATTAATCAGCACCACGGGAGTTTCGAACCGTCAGACTTTTAAACTCGCGTTTTGCATGTATAATAAGCTGCGTTTACACACTGCAATTTTAAGCTTGTGAGCTTTTGACGTCATCTTATCCTCGATCCAACCCTCTGAGGTCCAATCGGTCAGTCTTGAACGTGAATTATAGCGAACCTAAACTTGCACTCAAAGAAAACAGCCTTTGGATAAAATTTTGACAGTCACGTGCCAAGCAAACACGCTGTCAAAAAAAATCACGTTTCTCTTGGTGACTCTTGCATGCTGAAAAGGGGAGATTACTGGGACCTAGGAAGCCTTGAACATGACGTGAGAAAATGAGCCACATGAACGGTCAGCAGTCAAAGTTCTTGCAGAAATAAGATGGCGTCTAAACGAGCTTGTGAAGATTCCACTGCTTCTCCCGGCCGAGAATTTCTAAATTCTTTCGTAAGATATCTGGTATGTCGACTTAGAAACCTATAGTTTTGCATTTATACAATGTATTTCTGGGGATTTGAAGAGTGATGTAAAATTGTCCATTTCATAAGGACTTAGTTTGCATTATTTTGACTAGTAACTTACTATTGTCGACTGTAAATGGTTGCGGTTGTATCAAACTGCATGTTCACACTTTCTGAATAAAGCTACTGGTGGAAAATAACAGGCATTTGAGAGAAAAAGCTCTTGAGTGGTGTTATCTGCAAGCTTACAAAGAGGGGCTGAGTTTACCCCTAAAATGCACCAGATACAACCATTTGAAGCCGAATTTTCAAAATATTTCAGGGAAGCGTGCCCCGGAATCCCCCCTCCCCTCCCCCACTACAAAGCAACCTAGGGCCATATGCCTATTAATCAAGCCATCCTGCCTACTACTCAAAACCATTTTGACTGGGTTGAATTAAGGCTCTTCAGGAACCCAGACAATTTATGTTCGGGTATAAAAAAGATATCAACCGTATTAAGAGTTTCTTAACACTGCTTTTTCCAAATCCTTCTTAATTGAAATTTTAAGAATTCTTTACAATTGCCCCTTTCAAGTCTCCTTGAAATTGCTGCTGGTTGCTTTAGTTATCACTTTACTGGGTTTTTAAAATATCCACTTTTCAAACTCTTACAATTACCGACCTTTTTAAGATTGCCACTTACAGGCTCTTATTAGGCGCAATTTGCATACCTTTTTTCGAAACGTCGCTTTTTATACGTCAAGTTAGTGAGGGGTACGTTTCCTTAACGATATCACACCTACACACCGTTTGAAATTGAAAACCTCTTTGCAAATTGGAATAGAAACAGTTTGTTGTGTCGTCGCAGGAATAAAACCATGGATACCATTCGTTCGGCCATGGAAAATGTGACCGTTTTCTTTGGAAATTACGAGTAATAAAAGGAAAAATAGACATTAATTTGTGAGATCTCGGGTTAGGTACACTTTAAGGTTTACAACGCTTTCCTCCCGAAGGATGCAAACTAAAAAAGATACAAGAACTAAACATACAACCTGCAGTTCCTAACTCACCAGTCATAGAAGCTTCTTCCTCGCTTTTGCTACCATCATTAGAAGATCTGCGACTCGCACTAGGAGACTGAGAAATATCTCTCTGGACGAGCAAATCCTTCCGCAGAGGGGTGGAGTGCGTAGGCGTTAAAGAGCTATCTAACGACTCGAACGTGTCGTTGACATATTCCTCAGGGATTTCCTCGGGTATGGAAGTCTCCTGGGAACGAGTCTTCATTTCCACTTCCGGTATAGAGCTGTCGCGTGACTTTCCCGAGTCAAGTGACTTGTCACGTGCGGAGATAATTATATCCTCGGGGACTGACCTTTCACTGGCGCTGCGTTCGTGACCGTTTGAGCGGGAAACTTCGATGGATTCGCTGATGGTTTCGGTGCCTTGCGTGGATCGTATTTTGCCGCTTGTTCGACTCGAGGGGGATCCTGACACTGAAAAGCTAGCACCAGACGCGCGGAAGCTACGATCTAAAAACAAACAGGAACGGAATTATCAATAGGCCGCTTTCTAAACACGACAGTGTCAAGGCATTGCCGTTCATTTTGTATTACTTTCAAATAACACTACCGAAAGCTTTGTGACCACAAAATGTCTGTCGAGCCTTCATAATTTAAGTGACAAACAACAAAGACAACTTTGAAAAACTGTTAGGCTGAACAGTTTTTAAAAACCATGATTGCAATGCATTTTAATCTTCTTGAATTTTGCCAATCCCTGCCTCCCTTTTGTATTTGCTGTTTTATTCAAATGTTCCTTCAGTGTTTTGCATGATTTGGTTGCCAGTTCCCAGTCGCTGAATTTGGCTAAATTTCGTGACACACAGCTCCTTTAGGTGCAGGCATTTTTACGCGCCATCTGTTCTGCGCCACGACTGGCACGTTTGCGTCGATTGTAACTGGCCTCAGTAAGAACCCTGGCAGGGGCCGCGGAGAGCGAGGAGCTGAGGGGCTATAGCGCCCCACCCCCCCCCCCCCCCACTTTTTTCCTACGGTATTGTTTCCTCCTAAATCTCTCCCCCCTCCCCCTATCACTTCCGTGATCCATACCAAAACCTAGCTCGACCCCCCCCCCCCAACCCACACTTTTAAACGTGCTCCGCGGCCTCTGCTTGGTTCATGTTTGCAACCCTCTCTAACTCGCATTTACCCCCAGAGAATGCTACCAAACCGAAGCATTCTCACCGTTATTTTCATGATGTACATCGTTTCGTTTCCTTACCTTTGTGCTCCTCCTCTTCGCTTGTCAGGCTTGACACTCTTCCTTTCTTTCTTGAGCTCTCAAGTTTCAATGCCTCGTTCAGCAGATTTCGCACCAACGTTTCCTCTTGGTCGAGACGTTTTTCCCACTCTAGCAGCTTTTTCTTGTCTTCTAGTAAATTCTCGGCCTCCTTCCTCCGTTTCATAAGCTTTTGCTCTCGCAGTGTTAAGTATCTGTGACAAGAGCGTAAACAATCAATGAACGAAACCATCTATAAAAAATGAAAAACTTAATTTCTAATTATGCCCGGCCTTCATCAATAACGTTTTTTCACATCACATTGTCATTTCATTCATTCTCGAATATATTCACAACAAACGAAATTTGAGAAATACCGATATAAGATTGGCTTGTGCTATTATCGGCAAACGAAAGCCTTTTGCTTGCCAAGAATTAGAAACACTAAGGAATTCATTGATGTAACTTGTTTTTAACTTCTACAAAATTACTCCTCATAGTTAGCAGTACTGAACAGTACAGAAGCAAGTTAAAATTAAATATAGTTTCACAAATATATGGAAACACCCGTTGTTTGCGTAAAGGTGGTTAAAAATCTCTCTAATTATTCTTTCTGTATCGAGTATGACCTTTACCGGGAAGAGAATCAAAAGGGGTGTCCTTAAAAATTACCAGGATTGGAACACGATTGGAAGGCCGTGAATGTTCTGCGCCCTTCACAGAAGTAAATCAATAACTGACGCACCCGAGTTCCGACGCTACAAAAATAATAACAAAGCGGAAAAATGTCATATCCAACTACATTTTGGAAGAAAACAAGATCAATTTCATTAAGGGGGTACCAAAAAAATTATAAATCACCTAAAAACAAAAAACTATTTCGGAGAAAACTACAGCTTTGATCTTGTGTTGCAAATAACAAAAATTGTGCCATCGGCGATAAAATCGTGGGTAACGCTTTCCTCTATACTTTTGGTTACACAGCCAGTCTGGATTTCGACAAGAAATATCCCAGTTCGCTCTGCCTCTCTGCTGCATTTGAAACTACACAGAATTAATCCTGTGCACGCTGTGCGGACCTATGGTCACCACGGACTCGCACTCAATAGCAAGCTCACGCGAGGACGGCGGGACGACGCGCCGACGACGCCAAAGAGAACGTTGTCTAAATATATTATTTCCCGTTGTTGCACGAATTTCCTGATAACTCCAAGTCGCTCGGAATGGAAAGTGTGTATCAATATTGTAGGAATAAAATTGGTATGAACGGTATGGTTGTTTGGGAAGAAAATCAAAAATGTTTCGTCGGGTCTCACGTTTTCTAGACAACCTTAAATTTGGTAAATTCGCGTCGTTGTTAGGACGACAAGTAGTACACACGGAACAAATTGCTTGTTGCCTAGTGTGTCCCGCCCTTTAGACAGTGCAAAGCTATATTTTAAGGTGATGTTTTCGTCGATCTTCACCGACGTAGATATTAAACGAAGAGGTGTGTCCCAGCCTTTAGATAGTGCAAAGCTATATTTTGAGGTGATGTTTTCGTCGATCTTCACCGACGTAGATATTA
>NC_090870.1:51692021-51697021 GCF_036669935.1 Montipora foliosa
TGAAAGGGCAAACAGACCAGAGGTTTACGATGTGACGTCGAACGTTTTATAAGCATGAAAAATCTAATTTTACGGTCAGTTTAAATTACTCGCAGAAATATGTAAATTGCTGATCAAAATCCAAAGTACCTCATGGAGTGTGACGAAATTTCTAAACTTATCTCGGGCACTAGCCTGGAATTTAACTTTGCATATTCAATGCAAATAGAATTAACTTACGGTGAACAACTACGAGAATGTAAAGTACCAAAACAAAACAAATTTTGCCGACTTTTTGTTGATGTGAATAGGAAATATCTTGGCGACGTAAATGTCAAAAAAGAAATACCCAATGTTATGAAAAAGATGTGATTTTGGACTTCAAATTAGTCCGCGGAAACAAACTTTTATAAATAGTATATTACAAATATATCAAGACTTTTTGAGAGCATTCGACAATATTCAACGCTAAATTAATCTGTGAAGAAAGTGTGAATATCTCATACAGTGTACGGAAAAAAACACTTGCCATAAAAACAAACGAAAAAATGTCATTTCGTCAACATGTCAAATTGAGTGGAAAACAGTCGAATAGAAAGAGGTAATTCGTTTGAACACACATAAAAATTTAACAAAGGCGATTTTTACAAACATTAAATGACTATTAAACTTAGCTGACCATCACAAATCACAAGCTGTCCTCCATAGTGGCACGCCAAAATAAACGAGCGATCGAAGTCAAGATGTACCGCAAACAAACCGCTTCTCTGCATATTCAGCACCGAACTTATAAAATTTTTTGGTTGGTTTGGTTCTTGATTACGTCAAAGCATACCGATTACACGCTCAATTTCCCTTCTAAAACAGGTCTAAGCCTGCATCAATGGCGGACCGAAGCTAAAAAGGCGAACTTACGAACTACGTAACTCAGTAAAAATAGGCGAATCGCAAAAGTCAAAGATTAACGACCGGGCGTCGACGGGGCTAAGGTCCATATCGATAATTGCAATGTTCAGCGAAGTCTTGTTCGCCAGCATTCAACCGTACTTTTTCCAGTTGGATGATCTGAGCACCTCTCCCGAAGGCCAAGGAGTGATCTCGAAAAAGATGTCAATGGTATGTTTACGTTCAGCCGATATCGCTTTGGAAAATTAACAACGAGACTTCGATTAGCAGAGTTCTACTTAAGATCTCTTTAGAAGACTTAAATGCTATCAAATCATCGCTTTTGTCCTACAGTATGTCGCTGGAAAAGAACCTTACCACAGAAAGAGAACAAAATGCCTCCCAGTGCATTAAAAAAAACACCCAGTATCATCTCAATTTGTCGATCTAAAATCTCAGAATGGCCACAGGCTTCATCAAAGCCAATCTGCCGAATCATACAAAGCCATTCGCAGACCAGTATAAAGTCATTTTTATCTGAAAGAACGGATATTAAAATGTTGAAAATTAATAACTATATCTTGGATAATCAAGTGAATGACCGTCTCCAAATCACCCAGAAAACAGTCAAATATTTGCAGAGATAGCCCACTCAAATGCAATTGAATCCAATACCGAAATAAAATAGCGTGATCGAGCGCAATAAAATGCTTTACCGGCAAACCCAGACAGCGTAATTATCATCCAATACAACATTAACCTTGCGATACTGGAGGAGAACCACTGGAATCGAGATCACAACGACGAAAACTCTGACTCTAAACGTGGATCGCGATACCAGGGCGATACTACTTTCCGCGATACGAATATCGTGCCACAGAGTACTTCGAAACAATGAAAATATGCCTCATAGAATTCAGTAGGTAAGAGTCTTTACTCTACGAAACTTTTATAGTTATTAATCTACTTCGATCTTGCCAAATTTAGCATGTAACAGGAGCCCACAACTAGGAGCGAACAACAGGACTATTCCTGCAACGGCGTAGGCCGGTTTATTTTTAGATTGAATTTCCCGCGAATGAGGCTCCCGCAAAAGCCCGATGACCAATCACAAGAAACTAACCTGACGTCAAAGCGTAAGTTAACCGAACCGAAAATGCAATATATATTTTTTTTTTTTTTGATGCGGAGAAGGTCTAAAAATAGTCGGTCTGTAAAAATTCCATGACATAGGCTAGGTACGGGCCCCTGCATGAATATCATACAGCATTAACAAGGAGAGGAGGAACAAAAACCAGACCACTGAAAACAAAACGATTCAGTGGTTTCCCAGTGGGACCCTGCAAATGAATGGCGGGTATCGTAGCCCTTGCATCAAAAAAAGTATCGAATAAAGGTATCGTTGTAACCTCCAATCTGCTAAACAAGGCATATAGAACAGATTTATGTTTCTAAATTTTCCGTGATTCTTCAGCGCTTACTCACTTTTCCCCGGACTGACTCTTCAGTTTTTTCAGTTTCTGCATAACCGTTGAGTCTGAGGCAGTCGGCGATCCCTTCGTAGCCGAGTTTGTTCCGTCTTTGGCCGAGCCATCATCGCTTTCCCCCTCGGACAATGGCCTCTTTCTCTCGGATTCAACGCGGCTACCACTGAAAGCGCGGGAGTCGGATCGACTTAATCCGGGAGACTGGTAACTTGGAAGTTCGTCCACGACGCTGGCGTTTTGTGAAGCGGACGGTGATGGGGTCTTGATGTCTTCTGAGACTGACTGATCGGTGGATTGGTCACCGGGAGGTTTGTCTTCAAGCTCTTCCATTATTTCATTCGATTCAGCTCCACTCTAAAGGCAAGAACAAAAACCGCGCAAGCTTCATGTTAATACTCCTGTTTTAGAGCCATTTTGGCTGCAGTATGACACCCATTTCCTCGATTGCGAGCTCTTTTATCCCCTTTCGCGCGCTCAGCGAAACTCACTCGTTTTTTATTATTCAAGTACAGGCTAGCGGGGATACAGAAAATTCATAAATATAATGTGTACAACACTTATGAGAATCTCGAGTTTGATAGGGGCATCGCGATAAACCAACCAGCTATTCCCGGTCTCAAATACCTCAAAATTATCCTTTCTGGAGTTCTGTTTTCTCTCTTAGATGGATAGTATTCTTTTACTGTCCTTGTCCTTTTCTGCATCGCTTACCTTAACCTGTTCCCCTTTCACGTCTTCTTCTACCTTCTCGCCTTGGCCTCCCTGATGCGAGACCGCCTTCTCTCGTATCTTCTTGGTGTTTCTCCTTAGTCGAGCTATTTCCTCTTGCTGCATCAACAGCAACCTTCGTTCGTAACTGGCTGCGCGGTTAGCTGCCTTCAGGCGCTTGATCTCCGCCTAAAGCCAACGAAAGATAAGGAAAAAAACAGAAAATGTCAGCCGAGAATTGCTGGTGGCAGTATGTTTCCTAGGCAGAAAATTTAGGTCCTGACATTCACTTAGACTCGAAAGAATTTTATTTAAAAAGTTCACTAAAAAACAGCGAAATGCATGCATTTGGATAATGTTCGCATCCCAATAAGAGTGTTCTCCAACTTAGTCTCAGAGTTAAGTTTTGCAATTTGTTTTATTATTAAAATTACAGTCTCGCAACAATCACGATCTCGCATCAACTCAAGAAACTGTCTTGATACAACGCTCTTTATAAAACTAAAGATATCTATTTCAAGTCACGAAAAAGAAATCATGTTGTGGATTCCCGGAAACATCCTTATCAACCATATCATTGAAAAACAAGCGATAAACGGGCAAAGATTATATAAAAGAACATTGGAAACACTGTCCTGTTGAATTGCGTTACGTAAACTAAAACTGAAAAATCACCGACATGGATGCGTGGAAATAAATTATCCATTGTTCATCCTTCCCGACTGGCTGTGGCAACGACGTTTTTAAGTGACAGAGGACCGATAAACGCAGCTTATGAAGAGCAATAGCAAAAACAATAACAACAATGATGCTGATGATGTTAAAGTGTTACTATGATTAAAAATCGCTTCCTTTTTTTCTTCAGGTTTTGAAAGTGTTTGCTTAACACCTGACAGGCAAAATTTTTGAGCTTTGAGTTTTATCCAAAGGCTGCTTACTTTGAGTGCAAGTTTTGGATTTCACGGTCCGCCATTACTCCCGTTCAAAACTGACCGACTGAACCTCAGAGGGCTGGGTCTAGGGAAAAGTGACGTCATTTGCCCACCAGCTTAAAAATTCAGCGTGTAAATGCAGCTTATTAAATACGCAAAACATGAATTTATAAGTCTGAAAGCCCGACACTCCCGGGGCGTTTACCATTTACACGAAAAATCCGGTTGGAATGGAACGCTTATAATGGTACAAGATTTCCCTGGTCAGTTTCCTGGCCCGAGTCTCACGCGGCTAGAAGAAAACAATGGCATATAAAAATGGCGCCTGCATCTGCAGTGTCGAAAGGCGGGAAAAGAGGCCGAAGTGAACCTGGTCGAGTGGGAGTTTACAAATGGTACAGGATTTTCCGGTCATTTCGGTTAGAACGGGAAAAGACGAATACGTGTGAGGATCTCCATCTTTTTCGGAACTTTGGAATGAGCTGTACCATTTGAATTTCCAACCGGAATTTTCGGTTTTTGTTGATAAATGGTAAACGTTCCCGTGCTGCATATCGCGTACACACACATTGCATTCTTAAACTAGTGAGTCCTTGACGTCATTTTCTCCTCGATCCAGCTCTCTCACGCCAACGATTGGCAGACCATCAAATAGGAAATTCCAGTAAAAACAAAACGGTGTCTTTCTGAAATAAAGGCTTAAAACGTGGGTCACTTACTACCATTTTCGAGCTACCGTGAACAGCTTAATTTTCTTCGCGTTTTGCCATGCTTAAAAGATTAAGTTTGTCAAGACAAACTGTCGCGGTTTTAATTGAACTAATTAACGACTGTCGCGGTTTTAATTGAACCAATTAACGTTTAGCAAATTTTGACAGCTCCGCCTGTGTGTTTCTGCACGTGAAACACAGGTTTGAAAAACTTTGCATAGACTATGATGTCAACAAAGGACGACCTTACATTTCTGTAAAATCCCGCCACAACGACCTTAAATGGCTTATAATATGAA
>NC_090870.1:51702021-51707021 GCF_036669935.1 Montipora foliosa
AGCTTTGTGTTGCCTACATGTAATTACTTCGAGTTTTGATTGGTTTACTTGATTGTCTCCGTCCTTTCTGATTGGCCAAAGTAATTATTTTGGTTTTGGTTTTACGACACTCATTTGAAAAACACTCTAAAGCATAAAGCAAACTGACCACTTGGTTTTTTGACATTGTACATCGAGTCATCATCAGCCACATCAAGTCCAACGTCAGACACCACACTGTCTGCAACACTGTGTCCCATCTCTTCAGGAATACTGCCTGTCTCTTCTCCTGCAAGGGTGGATGCTTGTTTATGACCTGACAGAGTAGGAGTGCCATGGCTGCGGCTCACGGAGGAACGATCGACTCGAAAATTACTTGCTGTGTGGATACTACTGCAACAGAGACGAAGACATTGACTTGAAAATAAAGAAGAAGATCCGCGTTTGACCAGACCAAAGTTCAAAAGTGCGCTACGTTATTTTGACAACAAAATTCCAAGCTTGGAGATAAACGACAACATTGTCAATGAGAAATGAACAAATGCTGCATATCGGAGGCAATAAATACAGCTGTGGGCAAAGAAAACAGTCAAGCTGGAAAGACGTTGTTTCAGTTGACCAAAACCTCACTATAATTTTACGTCTAACAACCTGTTTTAACACTACATGGTTTACTTTAACATGAGGAAGGAGAAACGCGGAGAAATTTGCGTCAAAACAATACCACCTCCAGCTTCGCTTTCAATCGAAGTTCAGAGAATATAACGGCAACTGGAAATGGATTTTCCACTGAAGAAATGACTTTTTCGATGTTTACTCAAGGGAAAGGCTCTCCTCTGATAAAAACTCTCAAGTATACGAGGGTATAAGATAGCAAGGAACGAATGAAAGAACAACAATATTCACCTTGCAGTTTTATCGTGATCGGAACCTCGCGAAACATCATCACTTCCATACGTTCGAGTGACTGGACTACTCTTGGCATCAGAGGCCCGTTCCACCGCATCCGTCCCTGACCGCGATGTCCTCGACCGAGAGTAACTGTCAGTGTGATCACTAGTTGAGTACTGCGAGTAACTATCGCGGGACCGATCGTCACGGCTTCTGTCACGGTAACTCTTTCGTCGTTCTTCTCTTTCCTTCTGCGGTTGTTCTTGCTGTTCGTAAAAGCGTGACATGGTGCTCCTGACCGCAGCTTCAGCAGCCGCGCTGGCTGCTTCAGCGGCAACACCACGTGTGTCAGCGGTCTGTTGCTTAGCAACTTCTAACAAGGTTCGAGCTGCTGAGGAGCGGGCTTCTTCAACTTGTCTGGCTGACTCCGTCGTCGTTCTTGCAGCTTCGGTTTGCACCTTAACCAAGCAAGTAAAAAAACTATGTTCAATATTCTAACCTCTTGAGCATGACGTCCTTACAGTCAGGCGGTCATAGCTTGGTTCAGACAAGGGATAAAAAATTTGACTATAAATTATGACGATAATTACCGGATACTGACAGTGACAACGACAACAACTAACGGTAACGGTAACGGTAACCGTAACGGTAACAATAACGATCGCAGTATTAGTGTACTTTATGTATTAGGGTACTTTATGTACACTAATACGAAAAAAAACACTTGCAAGCCCTGTTTATATGGACGACTGGAACTATTTTTCTAAAACCTCCAAAAGTACGGCCACGAGAACCTCCAGTGGGAACTGATGTTCGAAGCACGTGGCCCCACAAAAAAAAAAAAACCACACGAGAGTCAGTTGTCAGATGGTACACAAAACTATGTTATATCTGTAGTATCGAGACAACCTTCACAAGACGGTCAGTGGACTCTGTAATAGTGGTTGCTGCTTCAAGTCTCATCCGGGCAATTGTCTCCGCTGCACCAGCAGCAGCATCCGCGGCAGCACGGCGGGCCTGTAAGCAAATTCAAACCATTCAGTTAGCATGAAAGTAAACGAAGCAGTGTATTAATTATTTTACAATGACTGCAAAATTCTCGCGCGCTCATTGGCTGATTTTTATTGTCAATAAGCGGACAGACACATGAATTTATAATTTATGCGATAATGACGCGATATTGATCGCGTCAGATTGAAGTTTCTCGCATTTTTGTCTCGCGTTCTTCGCGTGTTTTGACTTAATTTTGACCCCTCTGCTTTTTTGTTATTGTAAAAAACAAAGTGATGTCAGTTTTTCATGCGTCTCTCTGGTTATTGATCATGAATTTCGTCATAACATTGTCAAAGTAGCTGTCGATCCATGAGGCGATAGCCGAGGACAGGCGCATGAAAAACTGACATCAATTTGTTAAATCGATGATGAATCGTCGGGCATATTCGGAAAAAATCCGAGTGCTCCTATAACAGGAGTCGAGCTCATGTCCTTTCAATTACCAGTTCGAATACACTAACAATTTAAGGGGCTATGTCACGTTATTTTAGGGTGTTGAGAGGACATCCTTAGTTCACGCGTTTAAAACTCGAAAATGGTAATGTGGAATTCCTTTACTGATAAAATTATCGTTGCATCACAAACAAGATGATTCTGAGCGCAAACGACCGTTATCAAAGTGATTTGCCGAAAACTTGAAAAACGTCGGGCCGACTTTTTTCAAAAGTACCCAAATGCAATCTGTTTCAATCTTGTCTATTTGTGTCCATCCGTGCTTCTCCTTACCTTTTGCTGTATTTCTTTTATGTTGTTCAACAGTTTTAAGTGGTTATTGCAATGTTTTATTCTACTTTTTGGGCCTTTTGGGTGTCATGAAATTACATCATTTTGCGTGACAGCCTCTTTAACCCCATATAAATCAAATCATTCATTCAATTGCAAAAACGTCACAGAAAAATGAAAAAAAAGCAAAAGCCAAATAGGAATTAATTAGGCTAACAAGCCCAATGAATTCATCTGCAGCATCCACGCATGAACGTCGTATTTGCCTGTTGGAATTTGCTATTATTCTAAAGCTGGAAAACAATAAAAAAAAGATCCTGGGGAAATGCAACGGCTGTAAATGAATCCAACCTGAGAATGTGCTTAATTATAGCCTAATTAATTCAAATCCTCTTCAGTTGGCTTTTTCCCTTTTTCATTTTTCTAAGACAACGTTTTTGCAAATAGGTGTAAATCAAATCATTCATTCAATCATTTAGTAGCCTGCCAGTACTGAACACATAAACACAATGGAAATCTCAGAGTAGGCCTTGTTAACTGTGTAAAAAACGCTGTAAACCTTGAGTTTACCTCTTCCAGCTGCTTAGCTGCTTCTAAAGCTTCTTCTCGAGCCTTCGCTCTGAGAGTTTCCATGTCACGAGCGTGTGAGAGCTGTTTCGACTGACAACAACAAAAAGGATAGCTTGTAATATAACAGTCAATTCAAATTTTCAAAATCTCCCTGAGTAATCCACCCCACGGTGGATCAAGGATATAGTCAAGGGAGGGCAGGGTTTGGAGAACTGTCCAACCGACTTTTCAAAGGGGTCCGGGGACACACTCCCACGGGAGATCTTAAATTTAGGTCTTCGGAAGCATATTTTTTTAAGTAATGATCATCACACGATAGGTTGTTTAATATTTTTGACATCAAACAGGATTCTATATTAGCTCTCAAAGTTTAAAAGCTTACGATGTAAAAAAAAAAAAAAACATTTATTTGATATTTCAGGACAAGAAGGCTAAATGAAGCACGAGGTCATTGAGCTAGCCTTTCTCTAACTTAACAAGTCAAAATCAGGTCGGGTGGAAAACGGTGGTTTTGTTATGGCATTGAAAATAGAAGGGTTTGAAGTAATTTACACTTTGTATTGCTAAAGTATTTTTTAGTCATCTCTGTTTTGAGCTATATGCTTAATTAAGTAAGCAATATTTGCGCAATAAAGTTCTTGTTAGCAGAAAGCGACCCAACCCGGAACCCACCGCTGAAATTCCCCGGCCACGACTCATTTCAGATGATCGAATGCCCTTCCCCACCCCCCCCCCCCACACACACACACACATACATACACCCCTCCCCTCCCCCTCCCCCTCCCCCCGCGCACGTCAATAGTGCTCTCAGGGAGAGATCAAACAATTGACATGCAATCGATAACTGGCTTTATAGAGAACTTGAAGTGCGCAACTGGAAATGCGACCGTAACTTTCGATCCCTAGTTTTTACGCCATATGAGATATATTGACGGCCATAAAAAGCTTCGGTCAATAACCTTCATAAAAACTTACCCCTTGTGGAAAAAAGAGCCCGGCCAAAAAGGCACCTCAAGGGTGACGGCAGGGACTACTCATGACACCCCACCCCCAAAAGCGCCCAGTGAAGAAAAAGTTCTCCTCAATAAAAAGGTTGTAATGAGAATGTACCCGCCACAGTCAAGTGGGACACTTAACGATAGACATACATTTGAGTTAGAATGGCGAGGTGAAGATGCCACATGAATATAAAATGTCGCCTTCGACGGTCATTAATAACTAACCATTCGCGAATTAGGCTCGATTATCAGCCGCTGTTTCGGGAAATGAGCCAGCGCTCACTCCCGAACTCGAGTGAGCGGCGGATATCGAGCCTATTCGCGAATGCGATCCAAGTACGTAACACAACAAACGATATACTCACGGCGCATAGAACGACCAGTACAGTTTATGCCCCTTCTTTTTTCACCGTAAACAAAACGTTGTTGGTTATGTATTGCTCATAAAGTGTGCCACTTGACTTTGACGGCAAGAGGAGAAGATTAGTGACCATTACCTTAAGGATCTGAGCCAATGAGACAGTCTCTTGCTGTGCCAGCGATACGGCGCGCGTTCTCTCAACATCAGTTAACTGGCGCACTGACTCTTCCATATATTCTAGTTTGTTGAGCTCGGCAGCCAGTCTCATATCCAGAGACCCAGGTGACAAACGATCACCACCTTGGTGTGACGACACAAAAACTGAAGGAGGTGGGTCGACTGGGGCAGTATAGGAAGTGGCAAATCCCTGGGTTCCCTGTTCCCTTCTTAGAGAACACTACAATGAATCGAGAGCAAGTCAATTA
>NC_090870.1:51714521-51754521 GCF_036669935.1 Montipora foliosa
TACTTCGACGTTTTTTAGTGAAAAATGAGCAGCTAACGAAGTAGAAAGGCAATCCAAAGATATCAAATTATTATAAAAGTCACTAAATTCTAAATACTAAAATGGACTTTTAGCAATGTTGTTTCAATATTTCAACTAGCTGATTTTCCGCAATTTGCCTTTTTTCCAATGTTTGCCCCCACCTTAACACATGGCTAATTTGCATGACAATTTGAAAACCAACATGGCAGCTGCCATGAATAAGGACTATTAAACAAAAAAAAATTCTTCTTTTACTTCAGCTGCACAAACCCGACCCAGGCTACCGCGCATGCGCATAAGTTTCGGGTCAATCAGGGAAATCAATGTGAGTTGAATATTAGCATGAGGAAGTGGGAATGTCAAAAGGGGCTTTCAGGGATATGTACTTCATGCTAGCCCACATATAGAGCCATTTCATTCAGTCCGGTGAGAGAGGATCAAAGGTGGTACCAAATAAACCTCTTTCATAATGGCGGCCAAATAAAATAATATTCTGTTTCAATGCTAATACGCCTTTTTAGCCTCGCTACGATGAGTAAATTTTAAAAGAATTTTTGTTTCAAAATGAGTGCAGTAGGTCTAATTAACATCAATACAAAAGAATGTAAAAAAGTGGTCACCATTTATGAAAGTGGTCAATATTGAGGTCAGACTGAACCAAAACTGACCGATTCAAAAATAAAACCAGCTCTTTTAAATGGCCAGAAAATTCTGATGCATTTTTACCTTTACAGATCTTGAGCTGATTGTCTGCGATCTTATATTAGATCTGGCAGAGCTGTACGAGGTATTCACATCAGATATACTACTCATATCATCATGTGGGACCACAGTGTCCCATGCCGTGGAGTAACGAGATGACTCTGACGTCACAGCCCCTGGAAAACCAGCCCTTTGTTGCAGTCCCTCCCGGACAGTGGACCTCAGGGTGCGTCCTGATGGTAACTTCCAGTTTAAACCCTGACGAACACTGTAACCCCTGTAGGCAGCCTGGATGGTGGTTGCAGCACTAGTCATGGAATCCTGATTAAAAATAAGTGGAGTTAGTATAGGTAATCTCATAGGGCAGAGTAATTTTGAGGATCAATATCACAAGTATTTTCAGAAGCTGCAGTGCGACAAGGGCAATTTCTGGAACTTCTGAAAATACAAGTGATATTTATCCTTAATTTTACGAGGAAACTTTTGATTACTTGTTTATAAATTTACTAGTAGTCAATGTAGATATCGCTAAGTGATAATATAAGTGTCAATATAATACACAGTTTGCAGATTTGTATCAGAGTGCCATTTTTGGAACCCAATAGTAGCTGTATAGCAAAAGCTGTAGAGTAACTGCAACTCAACTCATCTAAGTTACCAATAACACAATAGCAATAGAAATGTAAGAGAAACCCTTGCACACTTTGTATCTCAAACAACAATGTAAATGTCAACATGTTTTGCAATCATATTGAAAGTACTGCTGATATTTTTTTGTAATGCCCGTGATTTCAACAGGAATATACAATAATTAAGTTGTATAAAATCAATGCCATGCACAAAATTGCCAGAGCGTTTTCAGTGTGAAACATCACACTTGTAGAATTTTTATTTTGCTAGATACAGCCATGAATTATATGTCAAATTGATCGTTTAATTGTGTACTTTACAGACAATATTATTTCCTTTGAAAATTGCATTAAATTGTTCACAACTCAATGGTCACAATGCTCACATGGGCCGAAATTGACAACAGTGGCCGATAAGAACATGTACGCAAGTTCAGTGTTGAGCTTGTTACTCAATATAGAACACGCTGGTCCGAAAATAAATACCGTAGTTATTCGGTTATAAGGTGCATGGTTTATTCAAGAAAAATCTGTCTTTGGATGGCAAGTTAGTGCTAAAATTGGGGTGCGTCCTATAGCCAAGTATTTTCGCGCAACAAAATCTTAAGATCCAATTTGAGTCTGAACTCTGACCATTTATTAAGTCGGAAGGTTCAAATAAACGTGTGTGCGTTTTATGTTTATCATTTCAGGTGTGAACGTTTAGCTTGTGTTTTTACGTATATCATTAACATGCATGACTTTTTCACTTTTGGTTACATTAACAAAAAGAGTTTGCATGCCAGTCATGTAAGGATAACTGTTCTCAGATTCATCACATTCTTTTGGTAACTCTCAATTTTTTGGTGCGTCTTATAACCGAGTATTTTCACGTAATTTTCAGTTTGAGAACTTAGCTTGATTAAATTACTAAGTTTGGGGTGCGTCTTATAACTGAGTGCGCCTTATAACCAAATAATTACGGTATTAATTAAGGAACACTCATTTAGTAAGTGTACACAACACAATGGTCAGAGAAATGGAAAAAATGAGTTTTCACCCGCTTCCAAAGACAGGATCATAAATATCCATGTGAACGATGTCTGTCTAATGACATCTAACATCAAAACACACGCTTTCATTGGTTCTTGAAGTCACATGATAAGCAGCCTTTATACCTTACATTACTTTACGTACTAGGTAAACATGGTAGATGGATGTTGTAAAGGGACACTTTGTACCATATATATAAAGCTAAAAAGTTGTTATGGATGGGACGTCTTATGGGCCTAATATGAACATTTTACCAATTTTTTCTGCACACTCAACACTCTAGTGCTTAGGCTCTATTAAGGTTGCCGCCTCCTCAGCCTCACTTCTTCGCTCGGCTGACTTATTGGCAATGAAGGGCGAAATTTTTTAAGCATCATAGGAAGCCATGTCAGTGTTTAGTTGGCGTCCATGAACTGTAAAATGCACAAATCAGCTGAATGAAAAGTTGTTTTTGTACAACAACCCCAAAGCAATGAAACCAGCCCTGCTTAAATCATTTACTGCATGAAAATAATGAAAGTGATTTTGCCTGGTGACCAAAATTAATGAAAAATGCCCTCTTTTTTAGCATTTAGTAATTTTGCCCTCTATGTTATAAGGTTAGCAAAAGATGTTAACCTTTCATGTTGGTATCAATATAAGCTCTGTTCTTCTAGTGTTGCTACAGGCAAAATTACAACCTGCTTTTGTCTCCGCTGGCAAATCAGCCTCCATAGAGATTGTTACAACCCTTTTTGGTGCACAGTTAACTGTAGACATATAAATCACCACACAGTCTTTTCAAACTCCTCACTCTCCTTGAAGTCTACTTCAAAAATTACACGTAAATGAAAAAATGCATCAATAAAAGACAAATTTAAATTGCTAAATACAGTATTTACCAGTTCTTTGTTTAATTCTGCCTGTTCACGCAGACTGTCAACACCTAAAACAAACAGACGAAAAAAAAACTGTATTTCAACTCCTCAAATAGACACAGCCTTTATCAGAAAAGTTATTCCAGTCACTGAATGACTTCAGAAAAAATCTCTGCCTCTTGCTCAAAGATGGAAAAAGTTCTAACCACAACTTTAACCCTAACCCTGCCCCTGTGTGCGAACTGTGGGTTCTGGACAGGTGCCGGACGTACAGTAGTTTGGAATAGTCAGTACATATGCATGTATGTAGTCTGACATAGCTCTTACCAACCCGGTTCGGGAGTGGGGGAGGGCTGTACTGTAAGCAACAAACCCGACTTTTCCACTTCTATGATACTATAATTTCTGCCCTTGTGCCATAAACTGAACGTTACAAAAAGAAGCTGTAATTTTCAGGACTGCCCGAGAAAACCAACTTGGTACTGAATTAAATATGACCCACTGAATTGACCAATCTAGGTGTGCATACAGAAGACACCATAAATAAGCCATATTGCCAGTCCATACACTTAAGAGTTGATACAAGGCAAAAGTTTTTTGCTCATAACGTCCCAGTGGAAGTGATACCATTAGATACCTGGAAGTGCACCCTTAAACACAGTGTAATCTGTTGTTGATGCTGCAGATGCAGATGGCAGCATGTCATCTGTTTGACTTGACCCTGTAGCCTGCAAGTTTAACCCTAGCCTCCAGGCCTCTGTTTCCAAACGGTGCCTTAGCTGTGCTGCGGTCATTCTAATGGCAGCAATTCTGTTTTCTCTTGGTGGGCTACTCGAAGGCTTTAATTCACCAGTGTCTGGAGACACAAAAGATACACTACGGTTAAAATGCAATCCCTCCCAGTTTTCATCCGATGGCCCTCGTTTGTGGCTGGTGACCTAAGTCTGTTTATTGCAGTACAGTTCATTGTTAGAACAAATCACAATTTGACAAATTAAGAAAACTCAGTCCCAACGTTACTAAACATGCAGTCCTTCAGATATGCTGAGTCTAACCAGGAACCTTTAAAAAATTAAAATAAGTACAAAGATAAAACACATGGCACTTGCATTGTTCTGAGATAGCCACACCTGTGGAAGGATGAGGTGGACTGAATGAGCGAGAATCCAATTCACGTCTGGTTCTTGTAAAATCATTTCCTGGTAACAACAATGCAAGAAATTAAAATAAACATTAAGGCATTTTCACAATAATAATAATAATAATAATAATAATAATAATAATAAGGTCTATCAAAACCAACTAGACATAGTGCGTCACAACTGTAGCTTGTTCTCAAGATGAAAACATAGAGTTTAAGAAAGAGCAAGGTGGATGATTGTTTAGCAGGAGTTTGAATATCCTTAAAAAAAATTTACAATAAATAAACTTTAGTTTGTTCACAGATCCCAGTAACTGAATTCATAGTAAATTTCAGTTAATCACAACTGAAACATTTATGGTTCAACTGAAAATGGTTTGGAATGCAAAAATGACAAAACCTTAACGAAATTTGATACTTAACTTTGGGTGAGTGTAGGCCTAAAAACGATGGTTATTTGTTACTGATTCCACACACTGAACTAAATATCTGGCACCAGTTGTTTAAAAGGTGGATGACACTATCCACTGGATAGCACAATTGGATAGTGATTTATTCGGCGGATAGCGCTATCCATTGCTTGAACAACTGAGGCCTGAGCTATATCTTCATGCACATCACTTGTGTTTTTTCTTTTGGATTTCAAAACTACATGTATGTTAACTAAACACTAAGTGACCTAAGTTTTTAAGTCTTCATTTGAAAAAGACACTTGCTTATTTTAACTGGGGTTTTCCTATTGGTCTGCCACTACGAACTTTAAAATCTTGAGAGAGATGGATCAAGGAGATAATGACATCAAAGACTCACTAGTTCAAGAGTGCAATGCGTGTGTACACGGCTGAATTAATATGCCGCACAGGAATTTCGGGCTTTCAGACTTACTCATGTTTTGCACATATAAGAAGCAGCATTTACACACTGAAACACTGCAACACTCCTTCTGAAGAATTCACTCACCCAGAATATCAAATTCCACAAAGGTAATTAATAGTACAATAAAAGGTAAGAATGATGTCACAATTTAACCCTGAAAGGTCTCTAATGTCCGCATAACATATGGAACCTTTTTGCAAGGTGATTATGCCTTGTGCATGGTCTCTCTCTTTCAAAAGACTGCTCTTGCCACCATGTTTAACTAACTTCTTTTTCTTCTTTACATGTTGTCTCTTTTTTTCATTTTGGACCTCTATGGTATGGTTCTCATTGCCTAATTTTTCACAATACCCACTGGACCAGTTATTTTGCTTAACATAATAACATCCAAAATAATAAAAAATGCTTCTGTTTTAATGCTAATAAGCCTTTCTAGCTTCGCTATGATGAGCAAATTTCAAAAAAATATTTGTTTCAAAATGAGGGCAGTAGGTCTTACTAACATAAATACAAAAGAGCTTGCCATTAAATTTTATGAAAGTGACCTATGACCAATTTATTTTGATCCTGCCCAAACAAGATGACAAAAAACTCAAAAACTAAAATAAATTAAATATGACATCCATGTACAACCCTGCATCACCTAATGATAACTTACATGTATGTCAAAAGGAATGACATAACGCAAAATGCAAACTACCAAATTCACAAATGTCATAGGTACCTTCACGAAAGCCGTCATATGCAGATGGTCCAGAATCAGGTGGTTTAGTACCAACAGACACACTGGTGACAAAAGGAACCTGTCCTCGGTCATCACTCTCCTTGACTGGAGACATGGAGCAATCACCACTGGACAAAGAAGCGGAACTAGAAACATTGTCCATTGGGTCATGACCATTGGCAGTAGCATAAGATGGAAGCCCTCTGAAGGAAGCAATGTCAAGATTCTCTGGAAAGATAAATTTTACATCAATTGTTGTGATGGCAACTATTAAAGATATCCTGAATCCAAACTATGTATGGGGTCTTTTCCATCTTTAAGTCACATTCACGAAATCCACCTGATTTTGTATGAAAGCTTGTATTGGGCTTACATGTACATAAAACAAACGACTTTTCACATCCAAGGTCAAAGTTGCTTTTATATTACCTGCATTTCAATAATACTATTTATTATTACTTCGTAGGAGAAATGCAGGATTGCTTTTACCTTTGTCTGATTCACTCACACCAGTGTCATCACTATACTGCTGCAAAGACAATTTAAAGAACGTGAAAGAAGAAAATCTTAACACTCGGTACTCAAATACAGAATTCTGTAACAAAAATCCTAAATTCATTTGTCAGTGATGAGATAGCCAAACAATCAAAGACCCATATTATGTTGTAAACTAACTAAGGTACATGTACTGTAAGTGCTGGGTACAAAGGTCACTTCCTGTAAAGCTGAATCAGTACCTATAGTACTCTAGGAATACCTCTAGTAGGGCTGTGGGGAACAAGGATGGATTAATGGTGAGTACTTACCCTCCACCAACGTGGAGAGGAATAATAATAATAATAATAATAATAATAATAATACTGTATGTTGCCTTATCATAGCACTTATAAAAAATTATGTATAATCACTAAAAAAATCACTATTAAATGTATGGTTGCCCCCCTTTCCCTGAAAAAAGGAGGGAGTTTTGGCTGAGTTTGTGTTGGTTCACAACCATGCTAAAGATTGCTAAAGGAGATTACTAAAGGAGATTGTCCAAGGAGATTGCTCACGAAGTCAACAGATTGAGTGGACTTGAAATACAGGAAATGGCTTCAAAAATACAATAAACATTCAAGATATTTTACAGTTGTCTACAGAACAGTAGGTTTTGTCCATTTTTTACTTTGAAAGCAAGATAACAAAAATGCATGATTGACCAAGAAAGCTAAAAATACCTCTACTTCATCTTGAGGAAAAGGATGATTGTATGGGTAAATAATTGACTTGAATTCACTCCGACCTTTAGAGTAGGTCTCTCCAAAAGATTTCTTCTCCTTTCGATGGAGGTTGCTTTGAAGGTTCTTTTTCTGTCTGTTATACAAATCCTACAGACATCAAAAACAAGCATGTCATTATCCTTTCTCAAAATATCTTGCCACAGGATACACCTAAGCAAGAAAGTAGATGCACGGTAGCGTTTCATCTGAGACAACAGACAAATAGCCAATGGAACACCAGTGGTCCCTCGAGTCAGGACACAACAATGCAAGTTCCCGACTCATGTTCTCTGTTTGCCTGACTGTGTTTACATTAGATGAAACAAGGACATCACTATTTTTGCAGTAGAGAGCCCAAATAATTGTTGCATATCACAGCCCCATTTAATATCACACACTTTTATTCTATGAGGGCACGCTGGACATGAAGCGAAAGATAACCAACGATAAGCAATTGTTAGAATCATTTTATATCCAGCAAGCCCAAGTAGAATACTTGTTTTTATTAAAAACTCTAGGATCAACATCAACTAAAGCATCGATTTCTGCCTTGGCCAATTCTGGTCCAAAACGGCTCTTGTCAGACTTTTTTTTTTCAGAGCTCAGCTTGCTTTATTGCTGACGCATTCCTTGACCATATTAGGCACAGCAGGTATATGAACTGATAGCCTGTATCCGGCGAGCCAATAATGGAAATGTTGGAAATCTGATATCCATAGTTCAGTTTTTAATAAAGTGTACAGTACCGCTCAAAAGTAAGTTACCACCCTCTGCCGAGGCGAGAATCTCGTCTCTAGAGACGAGACCGTTCGAAAGTGTCTGGATAAAGTGCCTGCATAAACGAGAACTTTCCAAAGATTAACCGGTTTACGAAGACACTCGTGCAACCAAACGTAACACTTGACACTAAAGCTTTGGGTCAAAATGCTGTTGGCGGTGGTGTATTATTGTCTTTGCGTGTAGACATCTGCCCATGAAATCTACATACACTGTTCCTGTACTTTGATTCGAAGTTGATTAAGAGAAGAAATGTTTCGATAAACTTGCGCGGCAGCATGCGGTTGGCGGTGGTTTGTTATCATCTTTGCGTGTGCACATTTAACCCTCAAATCGGCCCGTGAAATCTACATACACTGTACTTCCATTTGGAGTTGATGTCGAGGAGAAATGTTTCCATAAACTTGCGCGGCAGCATGCGGTTGGTGTTGGTGTATTATTGCCTTTGTGTGTCAACATTTAGGCCTTGAATTTGCCCGTGAAATCTACATACAAAGTTGATTTCAAGAAGAAATGTTTCGATAAACTTGCACTGCCACATGTAAACACTGTTAATTGATCAATTTCCTGCAGCAGTACTGAAAGTTTAAATCCATCGAACTGCCAGAAAAATTGGTCTTTCAAATTCAAGCGAGTTTATCAGGTGGCAAGTGAAGAGAACGCGGTGACAAAACTGATGCACATTTCAGCTGCGCAACAGCTTACATTTTAAAACATGAGCAACTTCCTTCACGTTGGATGACGAGTGTTTTTTTCCTGTGATTTTTTCAGCTGTCGCGTCACCTGTTCAAGGGTGGCTTCACTTGGGTCTTTCATCGCGCACTGGCAACACGACAAAATTTGAAAAAAATCTCATCACTGGTGCGAGCAAAAAATTGTGTAGCCGCGACATTAGGAGATGTGTTCATACACGTTTGTTTAATTCATGAACGAAAAAATTAATAAGCGCTTTCACAGCAAATGCCAATCTTGCCGCTTCAGTGGTTCTCGCAAGAAGAGAGTCTCGTCTCTAGAGACAAGTGTCTCATCTCTAGAGACGAGACTCTCGTCTCGCGAGAAACGCGACGAGACTGGTAACTTACTTTTGAGTGGTACTGTAATATTATCTGCTCACTTGCTCGGCAAACAATATAATGATGATACATGCAGCTTTCCTTCACTGCACATTACAGAAGTTATCCCTTTGATACCAGGTGAATAATAGGCATATAAGCCACTTCCAATTTTGCAAAATACATGAATAAAACATTGTAATAACAATGAGAAAAAATAAATTAACAACAAAGCGTACCTCAAGCTTCTTCTGCTTTTCTTTCACAGCTCTTTCTTTCAACAGTCTGTCTTCTTTGAGCTTTTTGTTTCTCTCTGTCTGTTGTTTCTTGATGTATTTCTGTTTAACCAAAGTCAAAAAGGAAGCAACTTCAAAAACTGCCGATAGTGAATGTATACAGAATTGACCAGCTACAGTATACACTGTATCCCCTGTAACTGACCACTCTGTCTTTGTTCTCAGTCATGCTTTGCTTTTAGTACACAACTACATGTATGTGCATACACTGTGTATCAAATTTCAACTTAACATTTGGTAAACTGACAAAAAACCAAATGCTAATAAAATAGTTGTTTCAACATTCATCACAAATTTGCCATCTTCAAGGTTATCAAACAAAATAATTCTTACACTGTAATAATTATCAACCAGTTATACTCTATCTAACACAAGATGATTTTATTCGCCAAAGGAGTGGATGGGTTATAGTGATTGCAGTGCATTCACTGAGTGATTGGTGTGAGTCTTGGTTAAGCTGACATTTTTTTTACACTCCACTACTCCTTGAAACACTTAGATCATACAGACTACGTTTGTCCATGGAATCGTTTACAAAGTCGCTAACACAACAGCAAAATTACCATCTACCTTGACTTCCTCTGAATCATAATGCCTCATTTTTTGCATTGGATAAGCTGGTGCTGTTGAAGGTATAATATCAAACAAACATCAGTCAGTTCCCAACTTGAAAACCCTCACAATCCCTACAAGCCCTTGCAGACCAATAACTTTCAAACTTGTATATTTTACATAAAAGTCACTCTCTTTTAAATGAGGTTAAACGAAGTTTAACAAAGTAAACAACTAGGAGCGACTGCAGCGTATTGGTCAGTGGTTGTAGTATACTGGCGCATGCGTGGAATACCTCGTGCTTTGGGCTGTATCGCTTATTTATCAGTGTGGCGGGAAGTAGGAGCATTGTGTGGAGCGTTTAGCGGTTTTCTTTTTGTTTCCTATGTACAGTCTTCATTCCGTAGATGTGTTCAAAACTGCTTTCCTTTCAGTCAGGATTCTTTTTGGGTCCAGTTACGGGTTTGTTTTGGGGGAAACGCAACTTCGGGCGAACTTGCGATCGAGTTGGGATAGCCGCCATGTTGGATTCTTGTAGCTTTATTTTTGGGCAACGTCAGTTCACGCAGCTTCAGTAAGCGTTTTCTACCATCGAGATCTTATGCAGGGCCCCGCTTCTTATTGCATAAAGCCCTTCACGACCACGCGGAATTTGCTTGGGCGCTGCGGTCGTACATCATGGCGTGACCTTTGGCCATCTCCGGTCCCCGTACAAGAATCACCTGGCGGGACGCTTGTCTTCGACCGACCTTGGACAGCGTATCCTTTGCACAGTTTCATATGGGACAGGGCATTTCATGCATTTGGACTTCAGAGCTAACTATCTCTGTTGTTAGGTGGCATAGCGTCAATTTTAGCGTCTCACTCGTATTCTGTCAGGCTTTTAGCGTTATGGCCGCGTCATAGGCTCTCTGATGCTTGGTTGTAGTTTGTTTCTAGTTTTGCTTTGGGCCATGTACTCTACTATAAGCATCTGTTATTTAGCTGGGCCTCACGTACAACGTACACTTGTCTGGTAATATTATTGATACTACTATTACTATTATCTAGAGGCTTAGGCCGTTGGTATATGAAGTGACGTGCCTTGGAGTTTGCTTTATTTATGTATCGGCGTGGCGTTAGCGTGTATTTTTCTCTGTTCATTTGCTAGCATGTTGCGTGGACTTGTTTTGTACAGTTTTATGTAATTTATGTAGTTTAATATAATTACTTAGTTTACGAGGAGAAAGCATTGTAGTTCTGTGCATTGATGTTTTGCGTTGCGTTCCACCTTGGAGTTGCATTGCGTTGGTATTTTCAGTGTTGTTTAGCGTTGCATTGCGTGGCGTTGTATTCTTAGCATTGCGTTGTATTCTCAGCGTGGTTTAGCGTGGGGATAGCCCTTCTTATATGAATAGTTTATTACAAGAAATACCGATGTACATAGTAGGAAAAGCAGACTTGGGGATTTAATTTAGTTTGTCCATGTTTTACGAGGGAAACAGAGGGAGGGCGTTCTTTTTCAGTAACAACTACTAGATTTTGGAATTCCCATCCAAGAGATATAATTTTTCTATACTTATTTGCATATTATTACATTATACCTTTTTGACTGTTTTAGATATATTTATATTTAATTGTAGGAGGGCCACTAGGTTATCAGCCTTAGCTGTTAGGTGCTCACCCTCGTGAGGTGGTGTTGGTTGTTGTTATTGCGTGGTGTTGTATTCCTTTTTTTTTTGTATTGCGGGGTGTTATACTCCCTTTTTTTTTGTATTGCCTTGTTTTTTTTTGTGATTGTGGGAGCCCCACAAGTTTATCAGTCTTAGCTGTTAGGTGCTCACCCTCGTGAGGTGGCGTTGGTTGTTGTTATTGCGTGGTGTTGTATTCCTTTTTTTTTTGTATTGCGGGGTGTTATACTCCCTTTTTCTTTTTGTATTGCCTTGTTTTTTTTTGTGATTGTGGGAGCCCCACAAGTTTATCAGTCTTAGCTGTTAGGTGCTCACCCTCGTGAGGTGGCGTTGGTTGCTGTTTTTGCGTGGTGTTGTATTCCTTTTTTTTTTTGTATTGCGGGGTGTTGTATTCCTTTTTTTTTGTATTGCGGGGTGTTATACTCCCTTTTTTTTTTGTATTGCCTTGTTTTTTTTTTTTTTTTGTGATTGTGGGAGCCCCACAAGTTTATCAGCCTTAGCTGTTAGGTGCTCACCCTCGTATAATAAAGTTGGTTGTTGTTATTGCGTGGCGTGGTATTCTTACGTTGTTTAGGGTAGCATTGGGTCTTCGCGTTGCGTCGCTTTGTAGTCTCAGCGTTGTTTCGCGTTGCATTGCATAGCGTTGTATTCTTACCGTTGTTATCATTGCATGGCGTCTTAGCGTTGCATTGCGTTGTATTCTCAGCGTTGTTAGCGTTGCGCTGTATTCTTAGCATTCTTGTCTAGTGTGTGTTGTTTCCCCAGTCCACTTCTGCCCCATTACACCCCTATCTGCAGGGTGAGCAGTCAGGAGCTCCAGTTGCTAGGCAGTCTTTTTTAACGGTCAGTGGTCTACACTTCTCGCAGGCGCCACGGTGGTATGTCACTCTGTGGTTAGCTGGTTGTTTGGGATTGCATTCCCCCTCCCTCCCCCCCTCTTTATATTTATATATATATACATATATATACATATATATATGTAGCTTGGGAGTTGGGGTTTGGTGTAGTCTTGCAGGGTTGCAGTCTTGTCAGCTCATTTTACATGCCAGTTGTTAGGGGTTGGGTTGCTGACCTACGGCACGTTAGTTCTGGGCACCTGATCTCCACTTGCGTCAACTGTTGTTAAACGGGGTTAACCACAAGAGCGCTTGTGTTCCCTTGAGGGTCTTAAGGGACTTGTTATGCACACGTCTATGCGTACGCCACGTCGGCATTCCTTCAGGCTAGTGGTGTTTCATGAAGCACTGGTGCCAGTGCATCTGTCAGGGGTCTGCTTTCCCTTGCATTTTGCTATGTTCATTCCTGTAGCTGTGCCAGTGCTGTCGGCGGTCTTCTGTTATCCCCAGGTGCATGGGTGCTTCCTGTTTGTTGTAGTGTCTGTTCCCTGGAGGGTGCACACGCCCGTGTCTACTTTCCTCCATGCCAGCAGGGTTTCTGCTAGGCGCTTGTGCTAGTGCATTAGTCAGGGGTCTGCTTTTCTGTGCATTTTCCTGTGTTTGTTTGTGCCCTGCACCTGTGCATGCTGTCTGCTCACATTGGTAGACCTGTGCGGTTGGGGGGGGGGGTCTTCTGTTGTCCACCTGTACGTGGATCCCTCATGTATGTTGTGGTGTTTGTGTTCCCTGGAGGGTCCGCAGAACTTTCTTCACACACGCCAGACCATACGTTTTATGTCTCCTTTCCTTCCGGCCAGCAGGGTTTCGCTAGGCCCTTGAGCCAGTGCCTCAGTCCGGGGTCTTTGTATTTTCTTCTATGTTTGTTTGTGCACCGGTGCCTGTGCGTGCTTTTAGCTCACTTTGGTAGACCTGTGCAGTCTGGGGTCTTCTGTTGTCCACCTGCACGTGGATCCCCCGTGTTGGTTGTACATTTGTGTTTCCCGTAGAGTCTGTGCAATTTTTATGCACACGTGCCAGTGTATCCACTGATGTCAGCATTCCTTATGTCCGCAGTGTTTTGTGCACACGTGCGCTGGTGCATTCATCAGGGGTCTGGGTTCCCTTGCATTCTGCCGTGTTCGTTCGTACCGCTGAGCCAGTGCATGCTTACAGCCCGCATTCATAGGCCTGGGCAGTTGGTGGTCTTTCGATGTCCACATGGGTGTGGATTCCCTTTTTCGTGTAGCTTGTTTGTCTCCCGTAGGGTCTGCAGACTTGTTATGTACACGCACCAGTTCATATGCATGTCTACTTTCCTTCCTTGCTAGCAGTGTCTTGCGAGGCAATGGCACCTGTGCATCAGTGCAGGTCTGCCTTCCCATGCTTTTTGCTGTGTTCTGTCGTGCATCTGCGCCAGTGCATGCCTTGAGCTTATGTTGGTTACCTGTGCAGTCGGCAGTCTTTTGGGATCTACCTGCATGAGGATCCCTCGTGTGCGTTGTAGCGTTGTACGAATTGTGATGCACACATGCCATATGCCTATATAAGTGTTCCTTCATGCCAGCAGTGTTTTATGAGGCGTCGGTCGGGAGTCTGCATTCCCTTGCATTTCACTGTGTTCGTTCATGTAGCTGCACCTGTGCATGCCTTTCAGCTAGCATTGGTTAACCTGTGCCTTCTGCGGTCTGCTGTTGTCCACATGTGCATGGATCCCTTGGGTCTGGTTGTAGTTTCTGGGTTGTCCTGGCAGTTTACGGTTAGCACATTGCAGTGGTCTAGGCTGTTAGCGTGGTCATGAGCAGTTCTTTGGTTGTTGGGTGCCGTCGGATTGGGCGAGTCGGGGCTCTTGCTTAGGGGCCATGAGCCCCTCTCTCTGAGCCATCTAGGCTCGGAGGTCCTCCCGCTGGGCGTGGGGGCTCATGGCTGGGTTGTCAGGTTTTGCCAGCCATCGGTGCAGTCTCCATCTTGGAGCTGGCTGCCAATAGTGGAAGCTCCAGGATGTTTCGGGCACCCAACCTCCAAAGAGCGACGATGTTGTTTAATGAGGTTAAACGAAGTTTAACAAAGTAAACAACTAGGAGCGACTGCAGCGTATTGGTCAGTGGTTGTAGTATACTGGCGCATGCGTGGAATACCTCGTGCTTTGGGCTGTATCGCTTATTTATCAGTGTGGCGGGAAGTAGGAGCATTGTGTGGAGCGTTTAGCGGTTTTCTTTTTTGTTTTTTTGTTTTTTTTTTTTTTTTTTTTTTTTTTTTTTTTCTGCTTTCCACTGTGTATCAGTGTGACGGGTGCCCATTCTTCTCGGGGGCGTGGGGGCTCATGGCTGGGTTGTCAGGTTTTGCCAGCCATCGGTGCAGTCTCCATCTTGGAGCTGGCTGCCAATAGTGGAAGCTCCAGGATGTTTCGGGCACCCAACCTCCAAAGAGCGACGATGTTGTTTATTTATAGTTCTAATTACTGCAGGCACAAACGAGCACAGTACATGAACACTAAAATAAAAACCATTTCTGTACAAACGCTTTTAGTATTAGTATTGTATAGTTTTGCCTCATTAGTGTTTCATTTGTTAAGTGCTTGCAATACATGTAGTTCTGTTGTAGTCTTGGTTGTGCGACTTCAGTGCCATCAAGTAGTGTCATCTTTGCAATAATATTATTATTGGACGAGCGAGTCCTGTTTTCTAGTGTCCAATTTTGTACGATTTTCATCACACATCTTTTCATTAGATTTCTATAAATTGTCCTTGTAGTTGCATGTAAATGTTTTTTCTCTTTCCTTTAGGGAAGGTACTGGTTTTTGAGTACTGTTTCAGTTTGAGTTATACTGTGGTTTAATTAGGTTCCCTAACCTTCTAGAACCCACAATCTAAGACAATTGTTGGGACAGTGTTCGCTCTTTCATCCCTCAATGTTGACAAAAGTCTAAATGGTATGATTATTGAATACTTGGTTGCTCAGGCAAGAAAAAAATAATTCTAGGGTAACATTGAGGGGAGACAGGGAACAGGCATTATTTGTGAGTTAAAATTGAAGTTCGGCTCAAGTTTCCCAACTAATTATGTCCTAGATTGCAATATTATTGTTTCTTTGTTTGCCTTCTTTTTTTTTTTTTTGGTGCTTTGGTCTTAGAACATTGTAAATTAGCTTTAGTTTTCCTTTGTAAATGGTTAATAGTTTATGTTGAAAGATTGGAGAGTTGTTGAACAACAATGCTGGAATTAAACAGTCTAATTCAACATGCGTTCTAGAGTTTAATGCAGTCAGGAGGCTACACAATTACCTTTGACAGAGATTTATGATAAAATGCAACAAACCTTGAGACTGCGAGTTTAGTGGTCTTTTTCTCTTTGATGCTACAGGTGGTCTGCTAAATCCTATGGTATGCTGAGGTTTGGGATCTGCTAAAGGTTTTTTAATTTCTTTGTCTGTAAAACAGGAGAATGTAGAAAAGTGATGGATCTATTGCTAAACTGACACATGTCTACTATATTTACATTGCAAGGGCATGCTACACATATTGCAACATTGCCAGCAGAATAAAAGCAGCAATTACACATAACCTAATATTGTAGAAATTCCCATAGCTTTCTTAGTTAAGTATGCCATCCATCCAACAAACCCAAGCAACTTAACTCTAGTCGTACTAAAATGGCAAACACAATGAAATGTAAAACCAGGGATGTACTTTTTTTGTGAACAAGAGGCCACATCTAAAAAGCTGCATTAATTTTCACAAAATTAATACATGTGCAATTGTACCATGCAATCTTGATAATGACCGAGTGTAATGTAAGTGTTCATTCTAAAACTTTTTTGGAGTGAGACATTGTCTCACCGCCTAAAACAAATGGGAGCATTTGTCAAAATGAGAGGGGACATTTTCAAGAAACAGCTGTGAAATACATGTAATGTCCTAGTATAAGTTCAATGTTTATCCTTCCACGCGATGAGTGTTGCACTTCTTGGTTCTTTGTTAACAACACCATGTTTAAATAGTAAGAGTTTCATTATAAGCTGGTCACCAGCGGTATACATATGTACCGTCTGTTTGTCGAAAATTTGCCTCTCACCGCCGAGTACTCTGCCTTGATTTTCACTCAAACCCTTGTAAAAGACAAGAGTGACCTCCGTTTTTACATTGATTAGCCCAGGATTCTACTTCAAAATTTATTGAAACCCCTTTTTCCCAGGCTCCCTATGCTGTGACAAAAACATGGCATTCACAATGGCAAAATTCATGATGCACAGGACAAAATTACATGTTCTGCGTGCCAGCAGGCTACAACATTGCACAAAAACATGCCCTAGAAAATTATGAACACTGATGTGATGTTTTAAAGGGTGTTACATGTATTTTCCTGATAATAAAATGATCATAGCAGTAATAAAAGCTGTGAAACAGCTACTTCATTTTAGTTCACAAAACTTACCAGATTCATCATCAGAATACAGTTTCAGGTCGGATAAGACATTTCTTGCTGCTGTGGACAGCATTTGGCTTGCCTTTAAATCACTGAAATCTCTTTCAGCACTTGTCTTGGATTCCACAACTTTATCAGAAGAGTGTTGCCCCGAAGGTTCAGTATCATTGTCTGTTAACAATCAAATGGAGTGGTATCCAGATGAGTACCAGTACTCTGGTGCACAGCAACTTAACAAGTAATAAATTATTGCCCTGTAAGTAATAAATTGTTGATCTGCAGAGATCTGTCAACTACACTGTACTCTGAAGATGACTTCTGCTCAGGTCATTGAAAAGTCCGACAATGTCATCTCAAACAGTCCTTTCAGGAATACACTCACCTGGATGATCGTACTTTACTATTTTACACAAATTATCGCAAGGTCACTAGTTTAGTGCCTGTTGGAAGAACTCAGGTTGCCTATCTCATTCACAAATAAACTCACTCTTTTATTCTTCCACATGAACAGGCCTAAATGGGAGTCACACATTCAGCCTAAGACTCCCATTTAACTTTTCCCTGCAGAGATCTGACAAATAGATCAGGAACTCTCTGCCCTACTCTTTGGGGATAGTGTATGAATTTTTTGACAGCCAACATAGTTTACAGACATTGGTTGTTCAGTGTCCACATTGTATGCAACTTTATCTGAGGAGACGCAAAGGTAAGCTAAGCCAATTTCTATCATTGTCTATTGAATGAAAATTTAATACCTGACAGTGTATTTCTAGCTACAATCTGAGACAATCACAAAAACCTATGACTATCCCAACTGCCCATTTGACCACTGCATCCAAACATGGAGGTTGGATGCTTGGGGGTCCCAGCCATATAGGGCTTCCACTGGAGGCTAACCAGCCAACACAATTCCCCATGGCTGACAAACCTTGCACCCAGCCATGACCCCCCATGCCAGGCACCCATCACACTGACAAGCAGTGAATGAAAAAGAGGATAAGTGAGGGGGAGGCAAGCAAACTTAAGAAAACCAAGATACAAGATGGACAGGCAAGAACTCTACTCTGGGTTCTACACGTAGAACTCAGCAAGCAAATGCCCAGGCCCCACATAATTATGTACCACGTGACTGCCATGTTTTCTTCTTTCATCCGAAGAATCTGCTTCCTTCAAACACTAGCAAGCCTATTTCTGAAATTTCAATACTTTTTAAAGCAGCTTTTCAGAGTAGTCTCTCTGGGTGGCATAGCCAGAGGTATAATCTTTCTTTGAAGCTATGAATGAAATGAAAATCAACACACAATAGCCAACTTGCTTCTGTTGAAACTCCTGCATGAGTGATGACAAATTTACAAATTACTAACCCGAATTCTTCTTCATTCCATTAATTTGTTCCTGGTGTTCTGGAGAAAGCTTTCTTACACCTGCATCCTTTACGCTGGTATCCTTTCCGTTTCTCTTCTTGTCATCATGAATGGCACCCTTCTGTTCCTCATCTTCATCTTTCCAATGGAAGTTCAGGCTATTGGATTCCGAGATATCCGTATCCTGACTGCTTCTGGACTGGGGTCGACTACTCTCTGAGGATGTTCCCTGTTTCTTTGCAGGACCCAAAATCCTTTTTACCGTCTGCTGACCAGTGCGCCATGAAGAAGTAGTGATGACATCTGTTGGTCTGCGAGGAGCTATTATTCGCTGCAATTTTGGAGCTGCTGTTCAAAAAAAAAATAACAAAACTTAATTATTTTAGTGAGAAAAAAAAATTAACCACTAAAAGCTAAGTTTCAGTCACCCTTCAAAATCAGGCTTCATTGCCCACCTACACTGTAGACAGTTGGTCAGCATCAAAGTTATTATTCTTTAAGTTGTGCTCACAAACATTATCAAGCTCACACGCAATTCTGTTATAATTGCACCTTTCATTAACTTGCAGATTCTTAATAAGTTTAAATTAAAATCAACAGCTACAATTTCACTGCTGTCAATCACAGTGGTGTCCAGAAAGGGCATGTGGGTGATATTCACCACTGTGATGGGCTAATGTACTTTTGATCAGCTTATTTACTGTTTTAAACAGTCTGCAACCGACCACTGCAAATGTAAGAGGCTTTTTTCAATATACATGTATTAAAATTCAGCTTGAAAGAGAGGTTCAGAGGACAAAGACAAAGGAAAGTGGATGATATGCAAATACTTTTCACAATCATTCCAACATGTGTCTATTGTTTTTGTCCTCACTGCATCACCGTCAAGATGAATATTTGATGTTTCAAAAATGGCCTATTAGCCATAATTATTAGAGCGGTTTTCAGTTGAGTGTCGAAAGTAATTAGCGAATTACTTTGCTTTTGCATTACTTCACTCAGTGATTGGTTCAAAGTTCTCACGCCACTTTGTCAACCAATCACAAGTGAAACCAAAACCAATCGTGGCTCGCGCGTGCACATTTTCCCGCGCTTTGTGTCGGCTACTTGTAATTACTTTGAGTTTTGATTGGTTTACTGGATTGTCTCCATCCTTTTTGATTGGCCAAAGTAATTACTTTGGTTTTGGTTTTGGTTTTACGACACTTGATTGAAACTCGCTAGAAAAACAAGAAGTATAAAACGCCACCAAGTGTCTCCATGACTGCTCCATAAGCAAAGATAGACAGCTTTGAAAACCTTAACTACACTGTACACTGTATTAAAGATCACAATTTAAACTAACATTACCTTTATCAAATGTGTGTCTTTAATACATTGTTACTTCGTTACTTTTATTGTTAACGACAAAACATAACCAGGCACCCAATTGCGTTTGTTAAAATACCTGTACATGTACAATGTAAGTATGCATCTCATAACATGTACTTGTGATCCCGGACACAAGTGTGATTTGCTGTGGTAAACATAGAACAGGAAAGTTCCACCTTAGAGTCCACATGCATGAATTCATGACACTACATGTATGTTCAGTGAAGACCAAACACACCTTTCTTCTGTGGTGGTTTTTGTGGTCTTTGATTTGCCGTTATGTCCACAGCAGGAGGGCCCCTCGACTTCATTCTTTTATTGACTTCAGACAAAGCAGTTGTCTTTGATTCCACTTCACTAAAACCTAACAAGAATCAAGTGTTGATTCAGAAAAGCAGAATTTGTACATCAACCAAAGCAAAAACTACAATGTGATCCATAAAAAGAAAAAACATACAGTTATACTACACAACTCTAGTCAAATAAAATTACATTAAACTTATCAACAAGATGAGCTTGGGATTAGAGTGCCTGAAAGACATTCTGGACATGCTTGTGCACAAAGAATAAGGGGGGAGATGGTAGCCTACCAGAGTCCACCACCTGGCACCTGTCATACTGACGCAGTAATCAGTGGAATACTTGCCAATCCACCCCTGCCAGTGGGAGTGGTGGGAGGTCCCAAAAAATCACAAGCGAAACCAGTGAGCACACTAGATTAAAGATCCGCAACAATCTGCAACGTTGAGCATGTGAGCCACCCAACACTCCTGGCAAGCAATGCCTCGATTATTACTAATTTGCCCAAATTTCATTTAGCCACATTTTAAGTTCAAATAGTAATTATTGTTTAAGAAATTTTTATTATTACCTTTATAAGCAGGTGCAGCTGGAGCAGAACCCACTTTTCTTTTTGATATTGCAGTTCTCATAGGAATGTCTTCCTCAATGGTATAAGTATCCCCAGCTGTAGCATCTGAAGATAACCCTTCTATGGGAAGTGAGATACTTGAAGAGATATTCCCTGTGATAAAAAGCAAGTTAGAAATTAAATTCTTGGAAATAGGTATTAAATACTGACAGTAATATACCAAACATGTATTTACCCAGGGGTGTATAAGATGACCTTACATGAGCTCAAAATAAGCTCCCAAAATCACCCTCGACTTATACATGGCTCGAAAATTTAAAGGCAAGTTCCAGCTAAAATAAATATTAATTTATTCAAAATTAGAAGAATTATTGTCTTCAGTGTAATGAACACAGTGGAACAGGTTGGCTTTTCATTTCAATCACTTATGACTCTGAAAGCCAATGAAGTTTCCAAACGGAACATCATATTGATCAGTCCAAAATTCTGATTTCTACTCTGCTTCCCAGATTGAGTAGAAATTAGAAAAGTGTCCCAATTGATGTCCAGCTTGACATCCAATCGGTGATCCGATTGCTGCTAACAAAACCAATCACAGTGGTCTTGTCGTGACACTCGTGTAACTGGCTCGCCGCCACGACACAAAAACAGTGAAGGGGAAACAACCACTATAAAAAACAATCCACAAACACGCCTTTTCTGCTACACAACCACAACACTACGGCCTACAGCACACAAGCGCAGGAAAACATGGCACATACACTGATTGACAATGCCGCTGACCACAACTGGCATCATAGATCTACTGTAAGAATGATGTGAAATATCTCTCACTTGGCAAGGAAGTAGCTGAACTTGTCCTTGATGCTTGCTCTTTTTGCTGTTTTATTCTCTCTTTCAATCTTGCAAGTGCATCTATAACCAAGCATAATAATTATGCTGAATAGTTATATCTGATTTGTGAATGAACAGGAAGGAGTGATAAACAATAAAAAGCTAACACCAGCTACCGTAATAACAATTTTGTATTGGAGTAGCCAACCAAGACAACAAAGTAATACAACAAGATAGTGATTCATTTCCAGTAGCAAGTACCATACTTATTGGCAACCCTCCAGAGATGTGCCACACAACTTGGTTACCGTACCTGAATTATTAGCTACAGCAGGTCTGTGTCCTAAGGCTGTTGTCACAAGAGGCTCATTCCTAGACAATCTAGGCACACCTCCTACTTCCAGCGAGTCATTGACAAAGCTAGTGGAAGAGGGAATAGTAGACAGAACACTTCCAAGATTCCTGACAGGTGATCTACGATCCAGTTGATTATTTGTACTGTAGATTGAAGAATATGCTGTTGTGACACTTGGCTGTTGCCTTCCAGATTCAGAAGGATGAGGGGGAAATTTAGATAATGGAGGGCTTCTCGAGATTCCACCATTAGTTATCCCAGAGATGACATCCTTCGATGGTGGAGACTGAAGATTGGGATGCACATGCACAGGAGGTCTGCTTGGCAAATCAGTTGATCTGTATTTATTCTGAAAAGACAAGTAAACAATTAACTGTTAAAAGTTACTATCAAATGGACCCAGCTTGATATGAAAGGATGAGACTGCCTAAGATGTACATGTATCTAAGGCATTATTAATGGTTATATTAATGGTTCTCCTAAAGTGCAATGCAGGGGACAGATGTTTCTGCTGAGAGGAACAAAGCAAATTTTGTACAGTTTTGTCCATCAGAGTGGAGATCTATGAAATTCCCAATACAAGAAGAATAATTTATCTTTTCTCATGACATTGTACTTTTACATTGGAAAGTCAAAGTTGTTTTGAAAAACCAGGAAGGAAAAGTGAGGGAAAATAAAAGTGTAACACTCAAAAGGAAAATTTAAACACAAGCAAAGTTACAGTAAGTCTTCAGGCCATGAAAGTTTCGTCAACAATGACAAATGTAATCATTTTATTTTCTCCCCACCACTGAAAAATCAGATGTTTGTCTTGGGTCATTTTCATGCTCTCCCAGCTCAGATGCTGATGTTGTAGCCAGACCAAAGCGATTCGGTCGCAGGTCATATCTTGCAACTCTGCCGTATCTCTGCCTCTGAGAGAACACCTCTTGAAATGGAACATCCAGGTCATTATTTTCTTCAATTTCAGCATTGAGACCAGCATTTGCTTCATTTATTCTGGCTTCAGCAGCTTGAAGCTGTTAACATAACACAACAAAAGTTAACTGAGACGTTGCAAGGTGAGGAAAATACAATAAATGAAGCATACCTCATAATAAACTTGTAGGAATAGTGAACAATAGGTCCCATTTTCAGCTGTCGGTAACCTGTCAGTCAACAGGTTACCGACACATTACCAACAGTGTTAAGTAGACCAAAACTTGACCGAAAACAGAGTCAAATCTTTTCCACTTGAAAACAGTAAATAGAAATCTGTCAATCGTCGCCCTATTGTGCCAGAACAAACACTCGTTGTGTCAGAACAATAGTGCAGCCACGACACATCACGATTATTCAAGATGGCTGCACCCGGGAAATTTGAAAGCCACAACAACCATTGGAAAGTTCAGAGTCCTGAAAGTAGAATTAGGTTCTACTTTTTGTGCAACTTGTCTCGCAACGATTTTGGCCCATGCAGGGTTTGTTACACTGTGAAATGTTTCGTGCAACTTGTCCCGCCACGGTGTCGCCAAAACATTGCGAGAAAAGTTGCACGAAACGTTTAAATTTTTCAGGAGATTGAAAAAAAAGCCCTTCATCAGCTTTTGATCAAACCCTGTTCAAGTTGGTGGAAAAATACTGAGCTACAAGAAATCTTAAAATGTGTTGCTTGATGAAACAAGGATGAGATAGCAGTATCCCTTTAAATTACACTTGATTTGAGATTGTGAGACAAAATGTTTTCCAGTTGAACAGAACCTTAAAACAATTGAAAATAAACATACTCAAGACACACTAGGTAAATATTTTTGGATCGATGATATTTTTAAACAACGGTGTCTTTCGTTAAGAGCTCCCTAGAACAGTAAATAATGTCCTCGTTTCCTAATTCTCGCACCAGTAAGCACAAAGTTGGCCACCTGTGAGCTCCTTAAATGTGGAAACCAACGACACTACACTCACCGCAGACTTAACTTCCCCGACATTTTCCCACGCCGCAGCCAAGTCTAAAAGAAATTATTAGCAACGCGTTATTCTTGTTTGATGAGTAAAATGCAAGATACGTAAATTTATGAAGAATATATAAGAGACTTGAGCCAGGAATTTTTGTCCAGCAAAAATAATAATGTAAACATATCAATTTATGATCAGTACAATACCGTAATAAAAGCGATCAGATTACTTTCAAAGGAAAACAAAAGTGAAAATAAGACATCATATTAGTCAATGAAACAACTGTCGGGTTTGAAATATTACCTGAAAAAGAAGACCGGTATTTTCCTTCCCTTGGCAGAGGACCACGCTGAACTGGAATGGGATCCACGATGCGGCGACCACGAAACATGGTCGACGAAGCCATCGAAGGACACAACAAACTTTGCTCTCGTGATCACCAAAGAGAAAGTAACCACAACAAACCAGCTTCCGCCATAACAGTCAGCTTTTGCAATTCCGAAGAAATTTTGCCATTAGTAGGAAGCCCTTAACTGTTTCAGTCACAAAAGGATTCCCAAGTGTTCTTGGCATATAAGTCCTTTCAAGCGAGTTTAAATCATGCATCTATTTCAGGCAAATGACTCCAACAACAGCCCGCCATTTTTTTGTTTTCAGGGCAATGCAATGTGGGTAATTGTGAGCGCGTAGGGTCTCATGGGTCTGTCTGAGCTCTCCGGGAAATGAGGTCAGGAAATGAGCAAGTGACAAGTGGCCGGGGAACCGGCAAAAACAAACATGAGATACAAGCGGATCTGACTTGAATGAATATGTCAGCACTGAAAAACTGCTTCTTTTTAAATTTTAATTTTCTTTTATGTATATATTTTTTACTCATAATTCTTGAAGTAAACTCTTTCACTGCTGACTTTTGTATCGTCGGTATACCCCATAACTGCTGCATTTTTCCGCAACATAGCACACCAGAGAAACCACTCTCAAAGAATGAACTATATCTTTCGTTCTATTGTCGCTAAATATTACGATAATATTTAAAAGAGCCCATTTCGCAACATCATAGGAAACGTCAAGTAAAATATAACTTCAAACTGACGGGCTTGTATCTCATGCTTGACACCACCTTTTGTGTTTTGTTCTTTCTAAACAATAGAGGAACCAATAGGGTATTTTTTGTCATTTGGAGAGAGTGAGGTCCGTAAGAGAATTGGAGACATGCAGATTTGTTCAATTCGTTAATATGAAATGTTTGATTGAATTGAGAGCAAAAACAGCTTAAATTTAAAACAGGAATTAAATGTGAAATGGTGTAAGTTGTCAAATAAGACGACCACAAAATGGTCTGGTCAGACCGATTTTGATTAACTCGAGCAAGAGTTACAGGTTTTTACGAAGTGTAAAGATGCCCAGCAGTCGGGGAGGGTCTTGAATAGACTAAATGCCCGGTAACCCAAACATTTCAGCCGGAAGCTATAATCCTCGCAGTTGTGAACGCAATTTTAGACTTCAGGACTTCATCGGCCTCACCATTTTTATAGGTTAGCTATAGGTTTAACTCCCTGAAGGCGTTAGACCGTACCTGAAAAATATTGGAAAAAGAAAAGAAAAAGACTATAAATTATTTGCTGGTTAGATCCCAAGATCCGGCTCTTCGATCTAGTTCAGCGGGCCCCTGTCTTGACAAAGGACGAAACATCACTTTTGTACGTCCAGTCAGACACCAAGTACAATTTATTCACGCTCAAGTAATATTCATTATCCCGTGCGATGACTTATATCTATAATGTCTGGTCAATTTGCTGATGGATGGAAGTGTGCACTGGTTAATCCACTTTTGGACTTATGGACCCATCAGTAATCTTCAGTGTGTTTCTAGGTAAGTATATATAGGAAGGGCTGTATTCCAAAAGATTCAGATGGAAGCATGCTCCAGAATCACATCTAACCAGTTTTTCCGTGACTCATTATATCGCGCTGGCCACAGCACTGACTGAACGGCTTTGCTGAAAGTTATGAATGACATCATGCTTGCTATTGACTCAAAATGTGTCACGCTCCCTGTGTTATCGTTTGTTTGTTATTTATTTGTTTAAGCAGTTTGGATCTTAGCGCCGCGTTTCACACTGGCAACCATGAGATCCTTGTTAATCCGTTGCAAAACACAGTTGGGCTTCGGGGGACAGTTCTGAACTGGTTTAAATCATATCATTTGTCTAATAGAAGTCAGCGGATATCTATCAGTGGATTATTTTCTGGTTGCTTTAATCTCGATTGCGGGGTTCCCCAAGGCTTTTCTTTCTTCTCTTATTTATTATCTATTCATCTCAATTGTTTAACGTTATAGAAAAACAGCTACCATGTGTTCATTGCTTTGCTGACGACGCGCAACTTTATGTAAGTTTAAAACCAGATGGCCAAATCAGTCAAGATGCCGCAATGCATGGGCACTATGGAAAGGTGTGTTGCAGATATTCGAAGATGGATGATCAATAGTATAGACTCCTACTTAATGGTGACAAAACTGGGATTTTACTAATTTGAATTCAATATCAGCTAAATAAGTTAGATTCCCGGGGTTAGATTGCAGCAGTTGTTTACGTGTAGGTGATAATGACAAATGGTCTGTTGCGCTAGAAATTTAGGTGTCTGGTTCGATGAAAACATGTCCTTGTCTCCACACATCACCAAGGCATGTGATGGGCAGTTGATTGTTCAGTCAGACTACGAAGCTATAAAAAGAGCCGTATACGTACCTAAGAAATAGAGAGAGCAAGACGTATTTGAACGAGAGGTGTAAGATCGACCCGAAAACACCAAATAAAGCAGTGAAATAGCAATAGTGTTGAGAAGTCTTTCTTCCCCCAAAAGATTTCCTTCAACGCATGTGGCAGTGCGTTTATTCACTTGCATGATATCAGAAAGGAAAGGAACTTTATTTAAGTGTCTAGTCGTTCTAGCACTGAAATTAACAATTAACTCAAATCAAGTCAAATGTTGGTTTTTGAGGAGAGGGGAAACCGGAGTACCAGGAAAAAACATTTCATTGCAGAGTAGCTAACCAACAAACTCACCCTAAATATGACGCCGAGTCTGGGAATCGAACCCGGGCCACTTTGGTGGGAGGCGAGTACACTAATCACTGCGCCATCCCTGCACCCCTTAATTAAGTAATATCTATCTGTGGAGAGTTTGCGTTTAACATAGCCTGCACGCAGGCGGTTGGATGGTCGAAAAACCGGAATTCGTAATGAGGTCGCCATCTTGGATTCGCGCGGCTAGGTATGGGCCGGGTTGAGGGTCGACAAAGCGAGCGAGGGGAGGGGGGCTCTTCCCACTCCCCACCCAGTTGTTTTGTCACGGGGCCCAGACCTATCCCACGCTCTTCCAATATGGCGTCTGATAGTGTTTCGTGGCGACACAACAACTACCGCCTGCAAGCAGGCTACGTTTAATAGTGCATGCCCTTATTACTTCTGGGCTTGATTATTGTGATAGCTTAATGCATGTAGGGGCTACCAAATGTGCAAATCTCCAAATTTCCAAAATGCTACTGCTAGACTTATTATTGACATGCCAAAGTTCTCACACGCACATAATTCCAGCTCTCTACGAATTCCATTGGCTTCCCATTGCCTATCGAATCAGGTTTAAGATTTAATTCTTACTTTTGAGTCAATTTATGGATCAGCGCCAGCTTATCCTAGTGACTCGATAAAGGTCAGGCACAAGAGCTCATACGCATTACGCTCGAATAATAGCCTGTTATTATCAGTTTCACGGAAGATAATGCTCCCAACACTTGGTGGCAGGTCTTTCAGGGCCTGTTCACATGGAGGTGGGGGACCCCGGGTAGGTAAGGTACCCGCCTCGGTGGGGCAACCCATCTCGCCATACAATCCCTCTTTTTTTCATGATTGTGTTCACATGAGACGTGGGGTACCTCACCGAGGCCGGTTACCCGATCAGCCAGGCCGGGTAACCCGCTTAGGTGGGGTGAGTTTTCTCCATGTGAATTCTTAGGGTGGGGTACCCCGCTTGACTGGGGTGATGTTCATTCGGGCATTTATCTTTAGTTTGAACATTTGGAAACCTGACGCCAGCGCTCCGGGGCTTTTCACATTGCATGTGAAGGCTCCTTTTTTTTCACTACGTGATGGCGGGGTAGCTCACCTACCCGGAGTGCCCCACTTCCATGTGAACAGGCCCTTACTTTATGGAACAGCCTGCCGCCTCCCGGCTGGTCTGCGTGCTGTTACGACACTCGGTGCTATTAAAAGCAAACTATGGCCTCAAACTTTCCCAAAATCTTCAATGTGAGAGGCGCGGTGGCCTCATGGTTAGAGTGCTCGACTCCAAATCGAGTCCAAATCCAAATCGAGTGGTCCGGGTCTGTTTCTGGCCGGGAGCATTGTGTTGTGTTCTTGGGCAAGACAATTTGCCCTCACGGTGCCTCTCTCCACTGACCCAGGTGTATAAATGGGTACAGGCGAAAATGCTGGGGATAACCCTGGGATGGACTAGCATCCCATCTAGGGGGGAATAAAGAAATACTCCTAGTCGCTTCATGCTACTGAAACCGGAGATAAGCGCCGGCCTGATGGGTCTTTCTAGGCTCGTAACAGAGGTTTTTGTGAGCGTTACAGTTATGTGTATTTGGGTGGTCTCGAAAACGGGATGCTCGTTCCTCGAGGTACTCGGTTACTCTGAGGCAAGACTTAACTGATTAGAGTGTCATGTAAAGTGCTAGGTTTATACCCCATAGGAACCATGTGAACGTTAGCCCTACTAATGGAAATGGACCCACAAAAGGGTGACACAAGGACAGAGAAAAACTCTGACCAGGGTGGGCCATCGCCGGGGTTTGAGCGTGACTGATGCCGGAGAAGTGTGATTTTATCGGCGAGATGTGAGGTAAGCTAGAAATTACTTCCAGCATTTCCTTTATTTACTGTAGGTACGAGTGACACCCGAGAAGTTGAGAAGTCACTTAAATCGCATTCAATCAGGCAAATAACCACACAAGCATCACAAGCTGCTCCCGGGTTAGCTGTGTAAGTTATTCTGAGGCAATGCCCCCCGTTAAGTAACAGCGGTGCTCTCCAATCTATCTTTACAAAATTGGTCGCCTTTAAGAAGGAGGATGCGGAAGTGACAAAAGTTGAGGATAAGGTGCTGAAGAATGCCCCGACGGCTCGCTATGCACGGAAAGAGCCCCTCTTATCTATTCTCCGCCCCGAGGGGGTGTTAAGGTGGTCAGCCATCTCAACGTTCGCGAAAAGTGTTTAAGTGCTTTGCTCAATTGTGGTCAGTTTCACCACATTGCAAGATTTTGTGGCAAAAAGACTTAGTTGCGGGACGGTGAGCTCGGTTCTAGTATTTCAGGAACTGTTCGTAGTAGAATTACAACTTGCCCTCTGGCGTGATAACGTTTTGTGCTTTAATAAAGGTTTCAGTTTGCAAATACAGGCGTTCAGTGTGTTAGAACCTTGCCCGCTGAGGGTATCGTATGGGTTTTCGGGATGTACGTTGGCTTCTACTTTTAATTCCTGGGCCCTGGAAGATGACGTCGCAAGCGATTGTCAATGATGGCATTCGTTGTTGCTTCGACTTGTCGGGAAATGGCAATCATCTTCTCTAGCTACAGGCCTGGGTCGGGGGGAAGTCGACTTACCGCGAACTCCCAGCCGGTGCTTACTCGTTTCTTTCGGTTCCGTTTGTTTCTAGTTACATTCGACATGTTCGAGAGGGATGGTTGATCTGGGGGGATCTTTTCGCCCTGCCGAAGTGCAGCAATCGGTCGCGGAGAGAAATCCAGTGGATCCGGTCAGACGGAACCCCGACGCCACTCTAGAGGAGGTGATTGACGTACGTGTTGTGTTGTCAAGCATTCAACGAGTTTTATCGGGGGAACATTCATCTGTCAGCGAGGTGAACTTTCGGGTTATTTGGTTTGGGGTGAGGTTTGAGGATTGGGGAACTTAAGGATAGGGGGCGTATGAATGGGGATCCAATTTGCGTCTCGGACCCGAGAGTCTCTGGGGAAGCGAGACAGGGATCGCTTATCCCATACCTTAATGCTAATTAAGTCAGAGGAAGGGACGATGCACTATTCCCACCAGACCTACTACCCCCAAACTTGTAAGAAACACTATCCTGGGTACCAGAGGTTCTGTGGCGGCACGCTTTTTAGAACGACCGGCGAGTGTTTATATGAAGCAAAGACGGCGAGAAGGCCTCTGGAAATGATACAGGAGCCCACCAAAAATGGGTCGTAATTTCATGATACGCTATCACGAATATATGCAAATTAGAGTCATACGTTATTCTTTAAAAATTGTAGACACTGTAGATATTTGTTCCCATTGTAGACAGTGTAGATAGCTGTTCCTACTGTAGACAGTGTAGATAGTTGTTTCTACTGTAGACACTATAGGTAGCTGTTCCTACTGTAGACAGTGTAGATAGCTGTTCCCATTGTAGACAGTGTAGATAGCTGTTCCCATTGTAGACAGTGTAGATAGCTGTTCCCATTGTAGACAGTGTAGATAGCTGTTCCTACTGTAGACAGTGTAGATAGTTGTTGCTACTGTAGACACTATAGATAGCTGTTCCTACTGTAGACAGTGTAGATAGCTGTTCCTATTGTAGACACTGTAGATAGCTGTTCCCATTGTAGACAGTGTAGATAGCTGTTCCCATTGTAGACAGTGTAGATAGCTGTTCCTACTGTAGACAGTGTAGATAGCTGTTCCTACTGTAGACACTGTAGATAGCTGTTCCTACTGTAGACAGTGTAGATAGCTGTTCCTACTGTAGACAGTGTAGATAGCTGTTCCCATTGTAGATAGTGTCGATAGCTGTTCCCATTGTAGACACTGTAGATAGCTGTTCCAATTGTAGACAGTGTAGATAATTGTTCCTACTGTAGACAGTGTAGATAACTGTTCCCATTGTAGACAGTGTAGATAGCTGTTTCTAAAGTAGACAGTTCAGTTTAGTGTACATGAGAAGTAGCCGACTCTTTCTTTTAACGCATTTGCATATATTCGTGATAGCGTATCATGAAATTACGACCCAAAAATGGTAACATAAAATAGAGCCAGACCCCGTGAGTATGTCCTCGAGGGGGATGCCATGAGAGGAAACTGGAGCGAGTGTGTATTTTCGAAATGAGCAATGGATGGTCCTTGAGACGGTTTGTAGTAGTGATGCAGTGACATACTATTGTACTGGAGATTCAATCTGTGACAAGTGGTCACAAGTCACTGGATTTGGGTCTTCTCAGCGCTTAGTGGCATTTAAAATCGTTGTCGGCGTAGGATTGTCCCTGACCAGTTAAATGGGCAATATAAAAAGCCACAGCTGTGTGCTCCGTTTATAACTTTAATTCACGGAGACAAGAATCGATCTTACCGCACCACGGCGTCCTTGACAAACACAACCATAGACTAGGAATCTGTGTTCGTTTCGCTCTGAGAAGGATCGATCAATGGCGGTACAAGCTTCTTGCATGGAGCTTGCGCTCGAAGGGGAGAGACTTTGCAAGGCTGGCGATTGCCGAGCCGGAGTAAGCTTCTTTGAAGCGGCTGTTCAAGTCGGGACCGAGGATTTGAAAACATTGAGTGCGGTTTACAGCCAATTAGGAAATGCTTACTTTTATCTTCAAGAATACGAGAAGGCTTTGGAATTCCACAGGCATGATTTAACGTTGGCCAGAACTCTTGGAGACAAGGTCGGCGAGGCCAAAGCCAGCGGAAATCTTGGGAATACATTGAAGGTTTTGGGAAAGTTTGACGAGGCAATAGTTTGCTGCACGCGGCATCTTGATATCTCTCGCGAGCTCGGAGATAAGGTAAAGAAGTTTCCTAAAAGTTGGTTACTATTGAAATTCTTTCCGAGAAATTAATAACCCGTAATCTTGATGTAAATTCTACTTTTTTCACATATCAGACAAAGATCTAGCTATATCGTTCATTTGTTCAAACGTGACAATACAGTCTAAGGTCAACGTTGCTAGAAAATTCAGAAATTACTGAAATTAGGATAATTTACTCGTCGTTTTCATTGTTTCGAAATAAAACGGCTCCTCTATTTGTAACCTCTGGGTATTTAACGCGTCATTTTTGTGTCTACATTTTACCAATCGACTAACAGTTTGCGGTTTTTGTATACAGGGTATGTAGCGCCAAAAGGTTAAAATACTTAAGCCGTGTGCGTGTCGAGTAACTGATTAAGACGAATTGTAAGCGCGTTCTAATTAGTGTCCAAATAATTAACGATTTCGTCGATCTCTCCACTTCAGTATCGTTTTTATCAAAGTTGAAAATAGTCGAATATGCCAATACAGGAGCCGAGAGTATTTTGGGAGCTAGCCGGCGAAGATTTTGCCATTGCGCTTTTCAAGTTCTTTTTTTCGTTCGATAATTAGTTGAAGTGGTTTGAATAAATCTGGTGGTTCTATGGAGAAATAGGGATTCCAGTATTAAAGATGAGATAGTTTGATTCGTATTGGTTCAACAGCGAATTGTTATCCCCACTATTCTCTGGAAAAGGAAATACCGCTTTCATCACATAGTACAGTGATATGGGCAAATTAGACAAAAAGAGTAAATTATTTGGCTTGTCAGACCAAGTGAATGAAATGGGTGATGTAGCAGCTGATCCAAAACTGATTGCATGGTTTGCTGTTTTTAATTTCCTGATAAGAATATCGAGGCATTAGACTTTTTCTGAGTAAATGTTTTCGTTGCACAGTTCGAAAGTGTACTTTAAATGTCGATGACATCAATGAAATCAAACAGTTTCGTACGGGAAGCATTTTACCTTTACAAAAAATGAAAACATTACAAATTAAAACCTTTTATTTTTTGGAGGAAACGCAGGGTTAGAGTTCTCTAATCGTCTAGTTGCATGATGTAAGCTTTGATGTGAATTTAGTCATGTTTTCCGCTTTTGTTTACCTTTAGTTACGAAAATATGTAGATTTGAGATCTAGAAATAATGATGTATCTTTGACAGTTCTCCAGGGGTCTGATGGACTCACGACATAGTGGTTTCATCTTTCCTAAAAAAAATTCCTTGGTAGCCTTAATTGCATCTTTTGTTTAGTCTTTGAGTGGATTCCTCTCGTAGGATTGCCAAAAACTCGGTTTTCACGGTTGGATGACAGTTTCACAGTTATTTATTTGCAAGAATGTAATAATTATTTTCTGGGTCATCTTAAATATTACTTTTAAAAATTTGAATAGTTTTGGTAATGCTAACTCACAAAATAAATTCGCTCCTTATGCAGCTTTATTACAGCTAATTATTGTGACAGCTTTGTTTTATATATTTGCTCACGTTTCCTTTAACATGTTTAACACGCCATTGTTAATTTTCATTAGGAAAAAGATTCTTCGCTTTTTTTAAATCAGCCATTTTTTTATTGCTAACAGATTTCACAGATATAGCTTATCAAATACTAAGCCCACTATTTTTAGGTTGACTCGGTCAAAGGCAAGCGTGGCATTTCATAAGGCGTAGGCAAATTTAAGAAATTTACTTTTGTTTTAGCATCTTAATTATCAGCAAATTTATTTACTGTCCAACTTATCACTTACTATTTTTCTTTTTGTTCAATGAAAATTAATGATGCAGTATTCAAATGCGTGAGAGGGGAAATAGGTCTTTTTTCCCTTTAGAAACTAACTTTGAGAGAAACACTTCTTACTTTCAGTTATGAGACATTCTTAGGGTTTTTTTTTCAAACAACAGACAGGACCTCAAATTATCATGGACATTTATTGGATAGGGACCATGGGGAAATGCAACTGGGACACTTTCTCCAATAAAAAGGTCCCAGCAAAAATGAAAATACAGAACAATGGACCACCAGAGTTCCCCCTTAAGTTAAGATTCCTTGTCTGAAATGAAAGAAAGATAGTCCACAACACCATAGACCCATACTAAAAGAAGGTTTTATTTAACTATAATTTATATTTTAATACCTTTTCAAAGTAAGGCATCAGCAAAACATTTAAAGACAAGTTTGCAACTTAGGTGATGTTTAGTAACATTATTGTCATTAGTAACGGCAGTACCCAATGGTTTGCTCTGTAACCTCTGGTGATCAGACCATCCTTTTGTCAGTCTTACCAAGATTTTGGAAATTCTTGCTGGGGGACCATTTTGAATAAGTCCTGAAAATTTGGAGATAAATGCATTGAATTTGTGTTGAGTGTAATAAATTATGCAATTTACTTTAGGTGCTTTTGCACTCAGTACACAAAAATGCTTTAACCCTTTGACGTCCAAACCTGCCGAAACCAGCCAGACTTAGTGTTTTACTCTGTCTAATGCCAGACGATTTTACTCGTCAATGGGGAACCCCCAGGAGTCAATGGGTTAAACTTTCCCATTTTGCCTCTAATTTTTGACTACCACTCAATCTTGTGGTTCTTTTGGTTTGTCAAATACCTCTTGGTTCTTTTTTTTTATGTCTATTTCGCTTCAGATTGGTGAGGCTAGAGCTTTGTATAATCTGGGAAATGTTTATCATGCCAAAGGGAAGCATTTTGGACGTAACTTTCACCAGGATCCTGGGGAATTTCCTGAAGAAGTGCGCTCTGCTCTCGAAAGAGCTATTGAATTCTATGAGTAAGTATTTAGGTGAAATTTAGAAAATTGGCTCCATCCCAGAAAAGCATTTCCATGTCTTCATTTTCATTTTGCTTACTTTTATTTTTTTCAAAAGATGCATTTTCAAACAAAAATGAATTAGATGGATGGGTTTTCAGTGTTTGTACATCTGTCATTAAAGGGTCCATCTGTGCAGAAAGATGATTGAAGGATTAGGTAATTTGCAATTTTTGAGGGCAAATTGGGATTAATAGTACTGTTGTTACAACCCAAATTGTTTATGAGCAGCTGACTGGAATTTAAAGGTTAGGCCCCAGTTGTTTGAAGGGTGGATAGCGCTATCCACTGGATAAATGACTATCCAATGGATAACTCAATTAATTTTGCTAGCATTTATCAGCTGGATAGTGATTTATCTGCTGGATAGCGTTATCCACCTTTTGAGCAACTGAGGCCTGGTGTTCTTGGGCTGACAAGTTGGGTTTTAAAAAGAGTTATGAGCGACTACTGCCGGTAAATGCCATCTGACAACTAAGTTATCACAATCATTTTGTGGTTATACCAAGGTGCTTAGGCTGTGAGTTATGTGGTATCTAGCTTGGAAATTTAGGGAAAATTTGGTCATTTCACCTTGCTGTTTACAAGAAAGAGACTGACTAAGAAACATATCAAAATGTAAAACCCACATGCAGAGTAATATGTTTTTGTTCGTTAAATGCATTGTTTTCTGTTGTAATCATTTTTAATGATGTTGACATAGCAGTAGCCTTCTCGTGTCAAAGGTTGAAACAGCTGCTGGCCAAAATCCCTTCATAGTTTTCGTAATTATCATAGTTGTCTTGCCTGGCTATATAGTTTTACTGATATTCACAGGTACAGTGTATTGCATTGTCATCATCGTTCTAGGACAACTTTTGCTGGAGCTTTTCAGGATACCAAAGGGATAATCTGGCATATTGCTTGATGTTAATTAGCTTTACTTTTGCATCGTATTTCATTCTCAGAGCAAATCTTGCAATTGTTAAAGAGCTTGGGGACAGAGCAGCCCAGGGAAGAGCTTGCGGCAATCTTGGCAATACCCACTACCTTTTAGGAAATTTTGAACTGGCCATTATGTTCCATGAAGAGGTATGCAAAGTGTATAGTTGTACCAAGATCATAGTTTTGTACCTATTTTGGGAATCTTCTGGTTAAAGAGGTGAGATGGCCTGTGGATTCAGACCGCAGACCAGTTGGCTCAATCGAGAGTGCACTGGTCTTTCTTGTGGGAGGTTGTCAGTTTGAATTGCACATAATTCCTTGGGAGTGTTCGACTTGGAAAGAATCTTGTAAATGGAGTTCTGATCAATGAGACCACATGTTATTAAATAACTACCTACTCAGACTGGTCTAGTCTCCCATGCGGACACTCAAATTCTCACTTTCAAATTTCCTGTGGGTGCTTCCATGTTGAATAGATGTAAAATGTTACGGTTGCCTTGTTGTTTTGACATCAAGAGCTTTTGTCCACAATTTATCATTCAAGGTGGTGGCACCCAGAAAATTTGAAAACAAAGACAGTCAAGTCATTGTGAAATTTGAACATTTATCTCGTGTACAAGTGCTTTCTTTGAAAAAAGTTCAAACCATTTGGATCGTAAACATAACTTTCTATGGTATAAAGTTATTTTTGTTGGAATGGAAATGCCCTTTAATTTAGTAAGGTACATAAATCAATGGCGACTCACACTTGTCATGAGCTGACTTTAAAATACCCTTTAATTAAAAGCTTACAGTATCTTTAATTGATTTCTGTAATTCTTGGAACTCACAACACTTAATTGTCTTCATTATTAAAGCCCAAAGTTTAAATAAAAAAGATAAAATATGAGCGCATATAAAGCACGGAGAATGATACAAAATGTTTGCATTGTAACCATGCAGCTATTTACAGAGGAATTCTGGGAAGCCATCGATCAGAGAAAAACATGTCACTAAACCCCATGGACAAACACGCCACGCAAGTAATGAAGGGCAGCAAAATAGTTGGCCATTTGCCTTGTGAGTTCTCCCAAAAAGCGAGGTATCTTCTCAGTGCAGAGATCAGTGTTGAAGTGATCCGTTAAAGAATATTTTTTTATACTGAAGGTTTTGAGTGTTATTTGTGACCCAATACCATCCAGTTTACTCCCTCTGAAAGCAATGGTCTCGTATATAAGCCACATCCACGTTTTTGAGCCCAATATTTCGGCGCAAAGATGCGGCTTATACACAAGCTTTTATGGTACTTCGCACCCATTTATCAACCTGGGTCAATAGAGCGGTTTGGAGCAAAGTTTCTTGTCTGAGGAAACAGCATAGTGACTGATCTAAAACCTGAAACCCTGCGGTTAGAAGTTCAAAGCACTGACCAGTTACACCACCCTGCCTCCTTCTCTTTAAACTTAACAGGCCCTTATTAAAGTAATGAGGTTATTTCTTGCAGAGGTTAGCTATTGCTGAAGAATTCAATGACAAGCCAGCAGAAAGACGAGCCTGTAGCAATCTCGGAAATGCCCATGTCTTTCTGGGAGAGTTCGAGACTGCAGCAGATTATTACAAGTGAGATCTGTTTAAATCCCATCTACCACGTTCAAAATGAGCAAGTTTGCTTTGTCTCAGTATTCTCAGGCAAATTTAAAATGTGGTGGAGGCAGTGATAATGATGCAAGCGTAGTACATAAGATGATATATCAATAATAATTATTTTAATTTAAATGTTTTTGGGATGTTGACTTGGGAGGATAATTCTGATTGCACCTTGAAGGAGTCAAACATATGACTTTCAAATGATGATTATTATTAAATTTTCAACCTCGGATATAGTGATTGGTTCATTCAATTTTCGTTATCAGGTCATATTCCCTTTGACCTAACATGGAAACTGATTGTGTCAAGTGTCGCCAAGCTGGAAACTGATTTACTTAACTTCCAAGTGTCCAAGCCTTCAGAATTTAATGAACACTAAATAAAACAATAATAATATTATTCCATTTGTGCTTGTTGGATGTTAGACTGGTTATAGCCAACTCAGCCCTACACACCTTGTTGGCTATTTACCGTATCATATCCAATGCACGCTCATGGAATAATTGTAAAGTAAATTACATGTATAATTACTAATTCAGATGCTGTACTACTGAGTCAGAGGAGACTTGTTGGAGCTGGGATTTAAGTGGCAATTGTCTTTCTTTTCCGCTCTGAATCAAATTGTCAAAATATGTCATTTTGGCAGGATGTTTTAGTTATAGCTCATTGGCAAAACATCCAAACCAGTAATTATTTGAAGGTTAACTATACATAGTTATTATTTTTTTGTTTGCTTCGGTTCAAAACGTGAAATTTGTTTCGAAGAGTTCTGGTACTAAGCAAAATCATTTCATCAAGCTGAGGTTGACTTATTAGCTCCACTTGCAGAATTAGAAAAAAAACAGACAATTTCATATACATTACACACAGTCATGTCTTTCTTTGCAGGAGAACTCTTACCATATCTCGTGAACTGGGAGACAGGGCTATTGAAGCGCAGGTACAGTATATGCAGTACATTTGTAATAGAAACTGCTGAAGACCTACTTTTGAATATAATTATAATAATAGGCCTTTTTACAGATACGGCGGTCATTTTGATTTCTATTGTTTCGAATAGCTATTATGGGATGCCCAGGGGGCAAATACATATTAATTTGCCCCCTGAGCCATCCCGTAATATCTTCTGAAACAATAGAAATCAAAATGGCTGCCGTATATGCAAAAAGGTCTATTAAAGTGCTACTGTGATCAAAAAATGACCTCTCCTCTTTTCGTCAAATTTTGAAAATGAAATTTTAGGCTTTATTGGCGAGCGGAAGACTGATGGTCTGCCATTACTCATGCTCTTAACTGACTGGTAGGCTCCAAAGGCCAGGACGCCAAAGACTCCGTGCAATATGTGTGAATGTCTACAGCTGATTAAATATGCAAAACACCATCCATTCGCTTTGCATAACGTAATCAATTACTGTGTAAACACAAATTGAATTCTTAGTTGAGTCTCTGATGTCACCTTTTCCTCTATCTAGCTTCTAAAGATTTTAAACGTAGTAATGGCTGACCTTTAAATACAAAAATGACTCCAAAATTAAACAGTCTTCTGCTCAAAATAAAAGCTTAAAATTTCACAAGTAGAGTGTAAAGCAAATGCACTTTAGCTTGTTGTTTTCAGCCTTTCAAGTTCAAAAGTTGCATAGAGCTGGATGGTAGAGGGATAATTTGCTTTCTTAGGTCAAAAATCTTTCTTGCAGTGGTTAATTTGCCTTTTCAATTCATTAATTATTAAAAATTATCATTAATTATTAATTATTCTTAATTATTAATTATTTCATGTTTCAATCCTCACCAATGCAACACCAAAGTTTCCAGACTTTACAAACTAACCCCATAATTCGTTTGCTTTCTCATTCCCTGATGCAGGCAGGAAGAAAACCTGATGCAATTGTATCTTTGTAAAATATCAGTGCATTATTTATAACGGAAGTGCAGATGGCTGTCAAGCTGTAGTTCAATGCACAACACTTTGATAATCAGAACCAAGTGACAATTGAAACTAAAACCCAACATGATCAAAAACTCAAACATAGCTGGAAGCAGCCAGTTAGCTTTTTACAAAGAGTTGAATCAGGGCCTGGCCCCTGTAAGACAAAATGCAGTCCAATTGGTTGTAGCGATATTTGAACCCTGCGCAAATACATGCACAAAACCGATGCGGTAACCTTTAGATATACCACCTTCCTAAGTAGTCAATTTTGTGGTCAATGAGTCGGTATTTCCAAAACATTTCGATTGAATAGATTTTTACTTCCAACCTGAAAAACATTTGAAGCTTATACTGCTACCTGTTTTTTGCTGCAGGCATGCTACAGCTTAGGGAACACATTTACGTTATTGAGAGATTATGAACAGGCAGTGGACTTTCACACTAAGCATTTGGTTATTGCACAGGAGCTTGGAGATAGGTATGTATGTGCAAATTACTTTGATAAGAAAAATCGAGAGAGAGTAGCGATGAATGTCAACGACCAGTTCAATCAAAGAATGATTTATGGTGTCACAGAAAAGAGATTCAGGATCATGTAAATATGAGGATATTGACTTAATTAATTTGAGAGATATTGCCTTAAAGTCAATAATTCAAGATGAAAAAAGGGCGATTGTTGACCCAACTCTGGAAATTTGCTGGACCAATCAAAAGTCATTTTCTTCTTGTGGTTCAGAATCATCAAACCTGTTGATGGATCAAGCTATAAACCCACAACCCACCAGGCATCCTTCATGTCGTTTGTTTGTTTGTTTGTTTTTAAATCTAACTTCGAAAGACAGAGATGGTCCCTCGCACTTTTATCTGGGCAAGTTAAGCAATTGTCTCTTCTAGACACCTGCAAATTTCCTTAAATTGTCCAGGTAATTGCGGGGATCATCTCTCTCTTTCATCTGTAGCCCGCACTTTAAATCTACCTTCTTGAATCGGCGCGTCATCTAAGTCACATATGCTAGAAAGTTACCGGCAACAGGGCTCAAAGTTTATTTCTGGCTTTGGAAGCACTTGTGCTACCAGGTGTAAATGTCTAGGCGCACTGCCAAAATTTTAGGCGCACAGCTAAAAATTTTAGGAGCACAGCTTAAAATACTGGTGGCACCAAAAAATCAGAAAACTTCAGACGTTGTGTAAGTAATAATTTATTTGCATTATCTTTTATTTTGAACGATCCCTGT
>NC_090870.1:51764521-51777021 GCF_036669935.1 Montipora foliosa
ACGACAATAGAGTTGAATATTAGATATTAGTTCAATTTCTCGATTAACGGTTTGCGTGATTCGCAGTCCGTTTTTCGTGTTTTGCGTGAGTACGTGCTGCTGCCGATATTGTCCACTTTGGTTCTGACAAGACATTCAATATTTGATACGAAACTTTACCTCGGATTTTACCAATATTGGTATATCTTATTAAGGCCCTCACTTTCTTTCTTTGCCTTGAACAACTTGAAAATGAAGATGAAAGTTTTTTTTTCAAATGCGTGGGATTTTACACCAACTGAATTGGAACCTTCTCGGCTATATTTTTCTGTAATGCTGTTTTTTTTAGATCTCTGCCAGTCAATCGATTTTTTTTTGTCAACATGATGGTGGTTTTAATGTTGTAGCGATAGCATTTTGAGAGCGAAAATCATCTTCAGAATTGTGTAAAGTGTTTCTCTTTTTTAACCTTGAAAACTCAAAATTTTTATTGATCACATTTGTCGTGATTTTTAATGATTTTGCATTACCGTTAATATTGTCGTTTACCGTCGATATTTCGGTAGCGAATTTGTAACAGTATCATCCGACAGGGACTGAACTCTTCATGTCGGGATATAGATTGAATCGACGTGAGTCGTTTCACGTCATAGTTCGTTTATGTGTTTATATTTGCAAATAAAAGTTTCTGTATTAGTAAGGATTAGATCTTCCATTGGGCCATCCGCTCGGAATTTATAGCACAGCCTTTTTATTTTGCCGTGTAAGGAGTCTCTGACTTTTGATCTTCGATAGGAACCCATAAATTTATCTGCTTAATAAATCAAAGATTCTAAACACTCATTTGTTATTTTAGGGGCGGGTCTGGCGGTTTTCTGCCTTTTGGGTTCGATTATATGAAAGCGACAATTGGTTCTTCTTTCCTTTAATTTTTTTTGCAAAACTCTTACAGTTATTTGGAAGGAAAACGCTCTTTCGTCGTCGCTTAACCATTTTTGCGCATACTTTCTGTATTGCTGTTGTAGAATGATCTGTTCTTTCTGTTTCCATCCAAAGCCACGTTCAGATATTGGACCTCTGACAGCGGTCATTTGTTAAGGAGTTTTTAATGGCTTCCTGTGGAAGTCAACTCGGGGTGAATTTACATTCGGGCTTGAGAACCAAATGATATGTGCGGATCGTTGTATAAAACAGGGTGGTTTATATTTTGAATGAAGTAGGATGAAGAAGATTCTCTCGTTATTTTCGCTCTTTCCGGTGCTTAAGTCTTCATTACGAGCGGATTAGATTCTATTTTCGTTCTTGTTCATTCTTTGATTTGTCGTTTGATCTCCTTTTGTTGCTGCATTGCTTGAGCCTTGCTTTCTTGTTGTGAATGGTTTGACGTCATTTTTAACCTCTCGCTTGAAGTACCACTTAGCTTTGACGTATGACGTAACGTTTTTATAGCCAGATCTGGGATCGTTGTTCTGGCGATATGCTTTGTAACTGGCGCTGATTTTAAGCTCAAAGTTTGGCAAGTTTTCGCGATCGTTTCACCTGAAATCTAAGGTTTTCAGTTTAAGATGGTATGTATTTCAGTATTTCAAGGAATTGTTTGCTGTTTAATTTAGGGAAAGAGGGATAAATTCAAGTTCTTAAGGGTTGGATCATTTAAATCTACGTCTCCTCCTCGCTCACCAAGAAGCCATTATACAATCAACACTCACTGACTTGTATCATTCATGGAAGATGCAATTCCAGTCAGAAACCATCGTTACACGCTTATAACGGAGCTGAACGCAGTGTCGGGAATTTGAAGTCGATATAAATGTTAAATATGCTGAAAGAAATTATTGAAATTCACCTTTGCTTCGTGGTTAGGGTAGCAATGTTTTTATTGATTTGTAGCGGCCGCAAGATATTCTTCGGTTCCTGTCGTTTGCCAATTTACCTAACCTCGGAGTGACTTGACTTCCGACACGCGTTTCAAAAGTTCATTCGCTCTCAGTAAATTTTGAAGGAGATCATAGTACAATAATTTAGTATTTTACCAGGCCAATCTGTATTTGCGCATATTGTGTACGATTGGCGGATGTAGTGATGGAAGACTCGGACAACGACTCAAGGAGTGTTTTTTCCTGTATGCACTTATTGCAAAATTATTGTCAAAGCACTTTTACTCAAAGCACTGTCAAAACAGTCTTAAGTCACAGATCATCGTTTACCAGAAAAGAGGACACTTTTAAGCGATCCTTAGCCATTGTAAATAAGAAGGTTGTTTATGACAGTTAATGCATCATCGATCTTGCACTTCTAATTAGCGTTTTTTGGAGGACTTGTTCTCGAGTTGATGTTGTGTTTAGGGCAAGTTTGCACTTCGAATTCTTCTTTTTTTCAGTTTAAACACATTCTCATGGCGAGGGTACATTTTTTACATATGCAAAGAAACGTTAACTCTGATGGCAAAAGAGAATACCGGTGTACATTGAATATAGTATAAAAGAGTAAACACCGGGTACACAATAGTCAAACAATTACCAAACAATTACCACTGCCTACTTCTTGAGATAAGGGAGCGTTGAGCGCAAATTTGCATCTCGAAATTAGCAGGGCTTGAAGCAGCCAATACTAGCGCCCGGAGGCTAATGTTCCGCGCATGTCATGGACACAAGAGGGAGTTTTAAACAACAGTAACAGCGACGAAAACTCTTCAAACCTGCAGATTTACGCAGTGTGTGCATTATGTATCTTAATATACTTTTTTTGACGCCCCCTGCAAGACGACAAAGAAACTAATAACACGCTTTCGCATATATACTCATAACAAAAATCTCTTGTCCCTTTCTGCGAGAGATTTCGCCATTCATACGTCGTAAAAGTTGGCAAAACCAGCCGTCATCCCAGGTATTCCTAACAGTGACCTCCAAAACTGTTTTGCGCCGCATTTTTAATTCTTTCAAAGCGGATTGTGTTGTCATCTCAGATATACCCGGTGCCTCTCTCACTATCAACGAACGTCGGTTTTGGCAACTTTTAGTGGGGACTTTAAGATCTACGACGGCGACGTCGACGAAAGCACCACAAAACAAGAACATGATTGGTTAAAAGAGGAAAAATAATCGTGCTACACGTGCGGCACGCATTTTAGCAAATAATTTGACGGTACATTGCACGAGCAACGACGTGAAACCACCAACAATAGAAACCTTAAGCAAGGACGACGTCTGCGACGGCTGAGAGAACGTGCGTTTTAAATTTTGATACACTTCGTTGCCGTTCTCGTCTTGACAAAGACGTGAAATGATCGAATTTGATGTCATGTGGAGGACGAGAGCACCTGACGTTAATTTTTAATTTTCGCTCTTAATATCCACACCGTTCTCGCTAATTTTATTCTTGGAATGTGGACTCACAGTTTCCATGCCGCGCGACTTGGAGTAATCGAAGAATTAATACAGTAGAGCGGTTTTCAATTGAGTGTCGAAAGTAATTAGTGAATTGCTTTGGTTTATGATTACTTCACTCAGTGATTGGTTCAAAGTTCTCGCGCCACTTTTTCAACCAATCAGAAGTGAAACCAAAACCAATCGTGGCTCGCGCGTACACATTTTCCCGCGCTTTGTGTCGGCTACGTGTAATTACTTCGACTTTTGATTGGTTTACCGGATTGTCTCCGTCCTTTTTGATTGGCGAAAATAATTATTTTGGTTTTGGTTTTACGACACTCAATTGAAACTCGCTCTAACGAGCAATAATATTTTTAGACAACGTTGTCGTAGGCGTCCTCTTGGTCGCCCTTGCCTAAGGTCCCTAATTTGAGGTTTTGACGGCAACGTGAGCACGCAAATGAGAACCGTTCATTCTTTATTTTTACTGTGAATCTGCTCGTATCCAATTTGTTTTTAGGATACATTACTTCGCCTACGTGTACAACGTTAACGAGATGGAGTAATGGCGAAATACTCGAGATTGTGCAAAGTCATATTTTGAAGTGACGTTTTAGTTGACTTCGCGATATCGCCCACCCTGCGAGCAGAGCCATTCCAAAACTCACCAGAGGGCGAACAAGAGAGTTTCTGCAGAAATCGTGTCAAGTCTTTCAAGTCGCCGCAGCCCAAGTTTCTGGGATAGTCACTCCGGTCAAACGGGTTTAGGCAGCGCGCGTATCATATTTTTGAGGAGGCGAAGGTCAAAATCGAGCCTTCAGTACGAAAATCAATATGGCGTCTACGAGTGCGATTGAGACTGGGCCTGGGTTTGAAACTGTCTCCAAGCAACGGCTTACGCATACTCAATAAAGAATCTACACGATTTCTGCAGAGTCCTTCTTTCTCGTCGAGTTCAGAAAGGCTGAGCTGGCAGGGTGGATATCGCCTTCGTAGATCTTAAAATCCCACAAAGAATTGCGGCGTATTAGCCAATATCACAAATACCATAATACTCTTTGTTTGTCCTTCCAAAATTTTGCATAAGCATTGTTTCCAGTTTCTCTTAGGACTATTATAAGTCCCAAGAGAAAGTAAAAACAATGCTGTTGCTGAAGTTTGGAGGGACAAACAAAGAGTATTATGGTACTTTTGATATTGGCTAATTAAAACTGAAATCTCGGGGCGAAAGTGTATTCTTGCTATGTTACTTTATATTTGCGACAAAACATGCTTCAAGGTTCGGTGTCGGGTATTTTTGACAACAAGGACTTTGACATTTCGCCCACGGTGAACGCATTGGGCTAATTTTCGTTTTCTTTTCAGGGAAATAACAAACCTCGCACTTCCTCTCTGACCTCACGAAAACCGCTGGACCATAGTGATGTGCAAGTACGAGTTAGCAGCCCAGAGGTATTTGTCCAATGTCAACTAAATATCAAGGAAAAGCAACTTCAGAATACCCGGCCACGATTGCGTGACATGGAATTAGCTTAGAAGGAAAACTTAGAAGAAGTATCCTAAACCTTCATAATAGCTAACCTCAGGCCTAAAAACTTTTCTTTAGGTCTAATTAGGCCTAAGGTTACCTGTTATGAATGTTTAGGATACTTTTCTTCTAAGCTAATTCCATGTCACGCAATCGTGGCCGGGTATTCTGAAGTTCAGCCCAAGGAAAACTAATCATGATTCAGTCGGGTGAAAGTTAAAAGTTCAAGGGTAACGGGGTTTCACTCGATTGAAACTAAATTTCCAGGAAGCTTAAGAAAGAACGACGACGTCGGGTGCGAAAATCATCTGGAAATGAAACTTTTCGTCATTGAAATCATTTCGCGATTTTTTTAAGTTGTTTGAGGTGTAACATCCAGAGCAACTGCCCAGGGATTTTGCCTCGGCTGATATCATTGGTGTAGATTAAAGAGACACTTTAAATTTTATCGTCGTGCGCTCTCTTCGTCCACGTAACCTCGTGTTTGGTCTTTTTCAACTTGAGGCAGCGTAGACAAGGACAAGGATGACGGCTACGAGAACGTTATTTAGGAGCGCATCATTCTAATAATTTCAACATTATTCTGAGTGGCACGGCATAGTAAACGTGTACGAACTTCCCAGGAAAAAAATTGGTCTGCACGTTGTGGATGTCTTAAGAGAAGCATGAAAACTTTTCGTCAGGTGCTTATGTCTTTCGCATAACTAATCTCGTACCCAGATCTCACTCTTTCTTACTCTGAAAAAGTGAGGTCTGATAAAGGTCGATACTAGACCATTTTCCATTGGCTACAGTGAAAAGTGTCACCGTGATAAAAACTATCCGATTGGCTCTTTTACATCTCCAATAGCCCACTTTCGATGTATTAAAATTCAGTCCTTAACAAAAGGCATCATCTCGAGGCTCTGGGGAATGAACTCATACAAATCCTTATATTTATTCCCCAGAGCCTCGAGATGATGCTTTTTGTGTAGGACTGAATTTTAATCGAAATTAGTCTATTTTCGTGGTAATTGACCTCTTTAGCTTGTACGTTTTGTTTTCCCATTTCAGGCCACGTGTTGTTCCCAAGGGAATCTACCTTTTGTTTCTTCATAAGCTATGCATACGTATGCACGTGCATAAGACGACATTTGAAAGGACCTTTTTCCTAGAATAGCAATGGGAAAAGAAAACGTACAAGCTAAAGAGGCCTATTCAACCATGTAAATTTGCCAACATACCAGTCTGAAGGAGAGTAGACCAAATCGATTAACCCAATGTTGTACCCAATTCAAACCCTTTGGGAATTTGACGTTTTGTTCCAGTTATCCCCATATCATTTAATTTGAATGGTATACTATAATGCAAATGCAATACACAAAGAATCTTAACTCCCGGAGATTTGAATTGGGTACAACAAGGAGTTATCCTATTTGATCTATAGAACAATCGCCTGTAGCGCTTCTTTCTGTTTTGGCTTAAGTTTTAAGGTTTCCTTGTCCTCCACGTAGAAGAACCTCTCCAACAATACTTCTGACATCCATGCTTTCCGATTTTTTTCCGCGAAATCACAACGGAAAGTAGGAACATGCGCAGTGATAGACAGGCCCGTATGTCGGGCCTCGCTCCCACTGAGCATGCTCGAAATCGACCTGTACCAGATTTCTCTGAGCACGAGATTGGTGAACAACGTCACAATATCAGTGGTTAAAAGAAGAAAATACTCGTGCTGCTCTTGCGGCCCGCATTTTTGCACATATATTTGTGGTATTCTGCATAACAACGATGTGAAATCACCTAATTTGAGGTTTTTACGACCACTTGAGCATGCAACAGAGAATCTTTCATTGTCTATGTTTATTCTCAAACCACCTGTACCAATTGTTTTTTGGTTATGACTAGAATGGATACTCCAAAATAAGGTGAGACACTACGTGGCACATATGCAGGTGTAACATTTGGTGACGTTACGTGGCAATACCTAACAACCTCAGTATGAGAGCGACTTTCGCATAACCTTGAAAAAGTGTTCGCAATTTGTTTCACGGACAAATGTTTGGCAGATTAAAACAAAGCTTCGCCTTATTCCCTCCAAGGAAACTTTTGGATTGCCCAATCACATTACTCCATTTCAAATGACGTCAAAGCGAAACTTTCCATAAAGGTCCATGGAGAGATGACGAAAGAGATGACGTTGTTTTTATCGGCGTTCGCTAATCCAATGACAATTCGCGCTCGTTTGTTTTGTTCGATAAGTCAATTAAACGTTTTGCATTTTTGTTTACGTTCTGTTTTTTCGTTTATTTTTCAAGGTCATATGAAAGTCGCTCTAACCCGCTTTGGCAGACAAGGGCGAAGGGTCTAATTGTTTTAGTATCACCCAGCTAGTCGGACAGAAAAGGCAATAAGAAAGTTAGCAAATGCAAGTTGAAAATATATTTATCTGGGAATAAAACGAAAGAAAGCGTCACGCTTTTCGCTACTCGAGGACTATTATTAATAGTCCTCTAGTAGCGTAGCCAATCAAAATGCAGCATTTGCATTAGTCCACTAGTTGGGTGATACTAATTGTTTTTAGTGTACTTTGCGAACATTATACAACGTTGGCGAGGTGGAAAATAGCGAAGGACTTGCGATAATGCAATGTTATAATTTTGAAGTGGCGTTTTCGTCGACTTTGTCGTCTTAGATCTGTAAGTGCCTAACGTGTCGTTGCTTGAGCGTTGTTGGTAACTTTCTGAAGCGTCTTTCTTTTTATGTCATGTATCATCGACAGACAGACAACGGCTTGGACGACTTCTTCGAGTTCCTGAGCCGTTGCCAAGGAAACAGAATGGACGAACAGCGGTGCGAGCTGCCTGAGCGGCCGATCTCGAAAAGCAAGAGCACAGAAGACATGTTGGATATGGTGGAGCGTGTTCAGGGAGACAGAATGGATGAACAACGCAGTGATTTACCCGACGACGAAGACCCACCAGTAATAAGTAAGTTGAGGATCGGAGTACTGCGCGGAAGGTCGCGGGATGAACATTCCGATCGGACCAACACTCAGGAAGAATATGCTGCCTTTGTAATGACGTCTCCAAATGGCTAGATTCTCTAGACTAAGTAATCTCGGATAAGGACGATAAACCGTAGGCCCTGCCTCACAACCATTCAATAGGGAGCTTAAGCACGCGCGTTTTTGAGACGCGGACGGCAACCGGGAAAGAATATTTCGCGTGCGAGGACAGTGGTGTCTCCCAGATTTTTATACTAATCATCTGTAATGGAGAAAAGATATTGAGCAATGTAACTGTTGTTGTGTGAAGACAAGTTAAAAGGGAAAACAGCTCACTTCCAGTTGCCGTGCGCGTCTCAAAAACGCGCGTGCTTACGCTCCCTAATGTTCATAACACGGTGGGATCGTCCATGGGTGTTGTCCATCTATGTGTAAATTAAATGAACTCGACAATCGGCCTGTTTCATAGCCGGCTGTTCTGGAGGGTTTTAGCTGGTGGAAGCACAATCGCTGTTCTTCTTGGAGATATGTTCTCCATCTTGTATTGTTGGAGCAAATGAAGATTGGAAAGAGAAAGGAGGTTGCCTGCAGGCTTCTGTTTAGAGTAGCCTGTTGACAGTCTCTTAATTTCCTGTTTGATTGTCGAGGTGGTACCCGTCTTTGCACTGCGTCTTTGCACTGCTACAATAATTTTACCAGTTTGTGCTTGCTGTTTCAAACAAAGATGACGGTAGTTTGCACAGTCGACCGATCTCCAAGGTCGAAGGGAAACTGATAGGGAAGAGTAAACAGCCAACGATTAGAAGAGCCCATGAGTAGGACCCTCCATATGCAGTATCAGTCCTTGAACAAACCTTTGCGCGTATCTTTCTATTTTTAGAACTAACCCTTCAGCAGGAGACTCGCATTTTGCTATTTTTGTCTTCGTTAAACAAAGACTGTATTATGATTGGTCATTTAAACAGTGCGTGCAGAGCCGAAGAACTCGTGGCGTTCTAAAAATAGAAAGATACGCGCAAAGGTTGACTCATAGGGCTTGTGTGGGAGAACAAGCTCCTACTCGAGGGCTCCTGACGATTAGAGGAAAGGGAAAAAAATACGTATTCTTTACTGTCGAATTCCCTTCATCCCTTCTCACACTCAAATTCAACGTGGCTATTCGGAACGTTATCAAAAGCGAAGAATAACGAGGTAACACTCATTCACTTCTTGGACGCTACCATTACCCCTGGGGGCCGCTAGACCCGGTTGTTCGAAAGCCGATTAGCTTAATCCAGGATCGCTTGAGCGTAAACTTTTGTTTCATGTTTTCAACTCTTTGGTGAAAGTTTCTTTTGCTTAAGATTGACTTCTTCTAATGTAACGTTTTGCCGACCGGGCCTTGGACTTTGGTGCAGGCGGTCATGGGTTGAAAAGCGGGCCAAACCGACACTTGAAGTCTTAAAGGATCCTCGATCCATATGAAAGAGTGATTTTAAATCGGGATAAATCATGTTCGTTTATGAAAATTGTTTGTATCAGATGGCACCGCCATCTGGAATGATTAAGGGAGCTTTTTTTAACCACGGGTAGCAAGCGGAAGTAAGGTGTTTTCCTTTTTAACTTGTCTTGAAACCACCACACTTATTAACAGGGCTTGAAATTAACGAAAAATTCCAGTCGTAATTTTGCGACAAGATACGAAAATGTAGTCGCAATTTCGCAAAATTTAGTCGCAAATTCATCACGCTGCATTGTGTTGTCAGCGGCGTAGCAAAACAAAATATGAGCCCACAATACTTGTGTTGAAAGAAGCCGCTGAAAATGGCGAATGATATCGATGGAATAGCGAAATTACGCTACAATCTTCAGATTGAAAGAAAACTCCAGGCGAGAAACAAAATAATTTTGTCATTTCTTCATTTATTAAAGTAAAAAGAGCAGCAAAGCGGCAACTGCTAACCGTTTTGTTTCGAAAGAGAGAAGATGAAAACAAGTCGCAAAGGGAAAAAATTCAGTCGCAAATGTGACTGTATTGGTCGCAATTTCAAGCCCTGTATATTAATAAGTATCAGAGAAGTTTAGACTGTTAGAAACTGCTGTCCCGGCGTGCGAAATGATCACTTTTGCGATTGGCCATTGATCACGGACTTCAAGATCTACGATAGCGCTGTCGTCACGTTAAATAACTTTGCGTTATCGCAAGTTTTGCGCGATTATTCCATCTCCTTCACGTCGTACAATGTGGGCGAGGAATCCTGAAAAATAAGTTGGTACGAGCGGTTTCAGACACAGAAGTACTACCGATCAGGACAAACGTAACACCTCGTAATAGAAAATAGAGAACTTGAGAAACTACGTGGGCGACGGCAACAACAAAGCGACAAAACAATTATATCATTGGTTAAAAGAGGAAAAATGATCGTGCGGCACGGATTTTAGCTCATATTTGTGCTGTACTCTACATACCAACGACGTGAAATCACCAAATTTAAGGTTTTGGCGACAACTTGAGCATGCAGCAGAGAATCTTTCATTCTCTATTTTCGTTCTGAAACCGCTCGTACCGACTTTTTTTAGCGGGGTACTTCACCCAGTGCACGACGTGAACGAGATGGACTAATCGCCAAAAACGTAGTTGTATTTTGAAGGTCCTTCGCCCATATTGTTAACTGTGAACGAAATGGGATGATAGCGAAATACGTTAAATACCGCCAGTCACGATGATGGCACCCGGGAATTTGAAAACAATCATTTAATTTGGGTATTGACATTCTCTTTAAAACAAATTTCCAACAAGTTTGATTCTAAACATTATTTAATGTGGTTAAAAGTTATTGTTGTTTGAATCAATGTTCACTTTCATCATGTAACTGAGGGTAAAGTGCAGCCTTGTAATGACGGTGCTACATGTAGGTTTGCTTCCCATCTGCCAATGGGAAGCTGAGGCCCAGAGTCGGTAGTCCAAGTGTTACAACAGTCGTTGATGAATTATGTGGGACGACGCACAAAGAGTAAACGACCCTTGGAACCCATGACCCGCTGTGAGTGATGTTTCCAAAAGACAGTGAAGTTTGGGGTCATGTATACAAACTGCCTTAAGTCAAGAGGACTTAAATGTGCGCTAAAACAAGTGTAATTTTCTTCTTTTGTTTTCTCTCTCTTTTTTTAATAATTAGGAAAGTCAAGGAAAGGAGAAAACAACAATGGCGATGAGGATCTTTATGAAATTGTGCTGCGTAGTCAAGTTAGTGAAGAACTTCTTTGAAACGCTTTACGTATCTCCCTCGCAATTTTTCAAATGTGTTCTTCAGGTTTGGACCTCTTTCATGCCCATTCCTCTCTCTTTCTCTCTCTCCCTAGTCCCACCGTATCGAGGATCAGCGCTCGGAGCCCCCACCATCTGCGCCCACGGTACCTGACGAGGACTTCTTCGGTCTTATTCTTCGCTTGCAATCGAACAGAATGGACGATCAGCGGTCGTCAGCGCCTGGTGGACGCAAGCATCAGCTACAGACAAGGCGGTAGTTGGAAATGAGCTTCATGACATTCCATTCTTTTCTCTCAGTATTTTAAGTCCAGCTGGGCGAAAAGTTAAAAAAAATCAAGAGCAGAAACGTAATAATTGGCAATTAGTTAAAAATCATGTAGAGCAGCTAAGATGGATGGGTTCTTTTCTGGGGGTTTTGTCACCACTTTCAGCACTTCCGTCACGCAAATCTGCTTTCCTTTCGTCAAGGATGAGATTGGGTGATGCGACATAGTTTGTGTGAGAAACGCTTGCATTATAAATGTACTAAGAATTGGGATTTTTACGCGCTACTTAGATAATTGTAAGCATTGCATGTGTCTTCGAAAGGGACCACTCTAAACACTAGGATCCCTTTTTTAGTAAATCGACTCATTTCAGTCTCATAAATTAAAGTATTTAATAAATCAAGCTTCGCGGAAGACTCTTATTTTTTAAAAAACTAATATCTGTGACTTTTTTTACGAATTAGGGATGGGTTTTAGCGTTCTATTTTTGTGTCACACAACAGTAGTTAAAAATTCCATCATCTTATCGTTATTTTTCTGATTTCAAAACAATAAAACATGTTCAGGACACCACCACGGAAAGGCACAAAACCATTAAAAATACAACCATTTCCAGGTTATAAAACCGAAGACCACTATTTTTGGGCACGGGAGGTCTTAGAAATAGTGTAAATACTAGAAAGTGGCTTACCGTGGATTTCGAACTCAATTGGATCGAGTGTTATGAACAACGAATCTGCTGCAGGAAAAACTCATCCGTTGTAATCGGTGGTCGTCATGCAATCCTAATTAATAAAAAACGGGGACTGCTGTGTGATAGTCACGCAATTGAATAGGATTGCGTGACAAAGTGCAGCCAATATGTAGAGATTTTCTTTGTGATGTAGATTAATCATTAAAAAGCGGGAATTTATTGTATTTGTGAGATAATGCATTGATTTTTTTACACATGATGTGAGTGTAATATCTCACATCTCAGGTTATTTTCGTACCAACTTGTGTATATAGAGAGGAATCGAATTAAACAATTCAGATTTGTTGGTGTCTTCTGTTTTTTTTTAACTTCTTTAGTTTCCAGCGAGCTTTTTAATGTTCCAAATATGGGCTAAGCTTATGATGTTTTGGG
>NC_090870.1:51782021-51787021 GCF_036669935.1 Montipora foliosa
ACATCATAAGTACAGTGCAAGTCGGGAACATGGACATATGCGAACTCTGTTGTTATCAAGAACATGATTGCGTTAGTTTTAATTTAGAGATAAACGCGAGTCCAGAGGGAACATTCAGTTGTGAATTAAATAATGCAACACATCTTGAACAAGATGGTGATTTCGAAGACGCAAAAGACTTTGTCTACCGTGGAGGAGAGGTAAAACGAACGTTTTTGATCTCAACGTGTTTTTTAACATTTCGGATGAGTATCGAGGGGGTACGCATGAGTACCCGTGGGGTACTCTTCCCGGGAGCACTGCGCTGTGCTCGTATCCCGGCAATGTGCCCCTTCTTCGATTCCCGAACCTGGTGGTATATCCGGGTTGAGTTATTAGGTTTTCTTCTTTGTTGAGAAGGTTTTCTTCGCAGGGGTACTCTTCTCATAACCAACATTTTTTTCCGTATTGTGTCCTCCTCCATCCTCCCACATCCCAGGTCTTCACGTTTTATGAAAAAAGCATGAGGCTTTTGGCCAAAGCTTCTTTTAAACAATTAAATGATTAGAATTATTTCCAATTTGTTCGCAGTTACTCGTGGAAAAGACCGCTTACGGAACAAATGGCATTCATCACATAAAATAGTATTCAATTTAATACTGTCTCCTTTTATACATGCAGTAAAGAAGACTATTCTTCACAACCAACGAAAGTTGATGCTACTCTGTGTTTTTAAATTACAACTTTGAAAGCCTCATTCAAATTCTCAAAACCAGTGTAGCATCAAACTAAGGCAGACTGATTTTTATTTCCCGTTGAAATGTTCTTTCCTTTCCTAAAGAATCATTGTGGCCACACCCTTTGCCGGAACCACGCTACCTGTCAGTCTGGATTTACAAGCAAGCGTTATCGTTGCTTATGCCCCTCCGGTTACCATGGTGAACACTGTGAGAAAGGTAAGGGGTAAAGATCAGATAACTCTTTTGGAGCGATTTGTATTTAGAAGATTTTCCCTTAATCCCGAAATCCCGAACGTTTTTATCAGCCAATCCCGGTCCCGGTCATGACGTCACAACGTGATGTCCAAACCTCGTCGTCAATTATGCATCAATCAATTCCAGCGGTGCCCATCCTTCCCCCCCCCCCCCCCGGGCAACCGCGGGGCATTTGCTGAAGTTGTCAATCCCGGGGGTGGGGCATTTGCAATTTTATCGCGGCCCGGGTGCTGGGCGTTAGCCTACCCCGGGGCGACCCGCGGGCATTTGACACACATGTTTTCGAATTAACATGGAAGAGTTTATCGGAAAAGACGAGGCCTTCGTTAAAGACTGGCTTGTCCGTCACGGACTCGAAAAACTTGTGGATGTTTTGAAAGGTATGTTTTCTCAATTTTAGGTATTTCTTCATTTATACTTGCAAGCATATGAATATATAAAAGCGACAAGGTGAACTAATATCACAAAACAATCACTGACGTGAAGACTGCGTAAAGACGACTACTTTGCATTCGCATTCAAAACTAGCCTAGCAATTTTTAAATTCATGAAAGCGGAGTTATATGAAACACTGAAGGGTTGCGAATTCAAATGATGCGATCTTGAAGACAGATCTTGCGAGCGTAAAATGCGATGAAAGATCATTTAAGATGTCTTGATTCTTGACAGACAAAGTAGCCTGCGAATACAGGCGCCTATTGGAAGGCGACGATCCCTGGGGCGGGGCATTTGCCCTCTTTCTTCGTCCCCACCCCGGGGCATTTACACAGCTTATGTGTTCCCACCCCGGGATTTTGCCCATTTAAAAAAAAAAAGATAATGCCCGGGGGTTAGCCCGGGGGGGGGGGGGGGATGGGCACTGCTGGAATTGACTGATGCATTACAACTACAGTCGATTTAGATTACGCCTTGTTAATCTTCCACAAACCTTCATGATCCAATTAACCATAATTGTAGCGTTCGCAATCACAGTTTTGAAACCGAAATGATGCGTGATTGTCCATAATTAGTACAGTAATTGAATCTGTTGCTAATGTATACGATCATCAACAAGAATAATTTTCTTCCTAGCATTCCCATTTAGCATGAAAGCACTCCCCGTCATGCTAAAAATGCAAACTGCGAAAAGCAGGCGTTACAAAAGGTGAGGAAAATGGTCACGAGGTCAACACTACCTACAAACCCATCGAACAGGCATGGGTACAAAAATGGCAGTCGCTTTTGCCAATATCTTCATGGCTAAGGTTGAAACAGACATTTTAAACCAAAGCGTACCAAAACTGCTCTTTTGGAAACGATATGTAGATCACAAATTTTCTCCCTAGACTTAAAAAAGAGAGGAGATAATGCAGTTCATTGTAAGTAAACAAACACCGACCCACGAGTGAATCCGAAAGTGAAGCTGAAATTTCAGATACAGAAACGACAATTCTGGACACAAATATTTACAAAGGCCAAAGGTTCAAGAGCAATTCAGTCCTTGATGTGCGCACGCACTTCAAACCCACTGAAACATTTCAATGAACGCACTTCTCGTGGCACCCACCGAGAGTCAAAAAAGACTTCATCAAAGGCAAGGCTCTGAGACTTCTCAGAACAACTCTTCTAAAAGTATTTGAACAGCTCATCTAGAATTTTAAATCGCGCCCACGTGAAAGAAGTTATCCCAAATATCTTGTTCAAAGGATCCTTTCAGAACTGCAATTTGAAAACAGGAAACTGGCACTCCTTCAAACACAAGAGAGCAGACGAATCTTGCCTTTCGTTACCCAATACCACCCAGCAGTGACGGACTTAAAACAAATCCCTATGAAAGACTGGCATTTTATGGAGCGACAACCATTGCTCAAAGAAATCTACAAAAACCCTCCCCTCATATGTTACAAAAGGGGGAGGTCAATCAAAGATATACTCGTGAGAGCCAAGTTACAAAACTGAAAGGCTAAATAAAACACGCGATAGGCGGCTAGGGAGTCGTGTAGGTTCACAGGTGCCCCAAGCTCAGCGAGAACTTTGTAACCCTGCCCGATTTACCAAACTGAACCCTAACTGGGGTGCTAGACCGTAGTTTGTCAACGACACATTTCTTTGAATGTGTTTTTGAAGTTCAGCAACAAGAAGGAGGTGTGACTGTGATTGGACGAGGGAGACAATGCAGTCATGCCGGGACCCAGGGGAGACAAAACATGTGTAGTTACAAAGTTCAACCGTCTAGCATTGCTGAGAAATGCATCTGCCGAAAGTGTTTTTGGTTCCGATCGAGTAGACAAATTACTGCCTGAGGTCGCTCGCAGGGCTGCTATTACTTTGTTCTTGGGTTAAAATAAAAGTTTAATGATGGAATTGACTGATGTGGAATTGTAACCGTGGGAACATTTTATCCAGGAATATTGAATACTGTTTTCAACCGAGGAATTGAAAACCGCTCAATAGACCTAATCGGCTAACTCAATGTTGTACCCAATTCAATTCTCCCGGGATTAAGATTCTTTGTTTATTGTATTTGCATGATAATGTAGCATTTATATTTAAATGATATGGAAATACCTGGAACAAAACGTTTTATTCCCAAAGGGTTTGAATTGGGTACAACATTGAGTTAGCCGATTAGGTCTATTCGCATCGAATCTGAAAAAAAAAAAAAAAAAAATCAAGACAAAACGAAAAAAAAAAACAGGAAGGAAGCGAGCCACAATGGCAATTAGGTTAAGCTTTTTGATTGAGAATTTTTTCGTATAATTGTCTTCTCAAGTCTTTTATACAAATTCTATTACTTTTGTTCTTTCTCCTTAGCCATTTCAACTTGATGAAAAACATAAAACAAACAGCGGCTACAAACATAATGATAAAGCGCATTTTACTTTTGACTTTTTTTTTTCCTTATAAAGATCGTTTGTGCAAATCACCAAAATCCAAGGTTGTTTATAAGGCATACTGTTGGGACTGCAATGAGTTTTACATCGGTAAAACGAAACGTCGCTTACGTGACCGTAAAAAAGATCATTTCAAAGCACTCAATGGATCAGTCAAACTTCCGCTATTGTAGATCACGCAGTAAAAACAGGTCACAACATAAAATGGAACCATTTTCAAGTTTTAGCAAATGGTAGCTCTGATTTGCATTGTAAAATAAAGGAAACTTTATTAATACGCGACCTTAAACCAGCGTTAAACGAAAACGTTGGCAGTGAAAAACTCCGGCTTTATTAAACGGTCAATTTTTACTGCTATCTATTTATCTTACTACTTTTATCTTTTTCTCTCTAGTAACCAGTCTTCTTAACTTAATATGTATCGTGATCATATTTGAATTTGTTCAACCGTCACTTCTGAAGATGTATGTTGTAGCATGCGAAACGTCGAGTCAAAAGTAAAATGCGCTTTATCATTATGTTTGTAGCCGTTGTTTGACTTATATTTTTGTTGGCTTTCCCTCGCACTGAGCTTGGGCGCCTGTGGTAGGCCTGCCACTCTTGTTCAATGTTTTGACACTCCGCGGAAGTTGTGCCCGAAATTTCTCTTTCCGCAAAAATTGAATTTCTGCTCTTTCCCTTCCAATAAAAAAGAGCCACACAATCAATAATATCGTGTAAAGTCGCGAACAGCGATGATGGTGTTGTCCGACATTTTCGAAAACCGCAGAGTACAATTCTAGCTTATGCGCTACAGCATATTTTCGTTGTTACCGACGGCAAAAGTTGAGTTTATTTTGAGTTTTTCGCTGTCAGAAATCCCGGATCTCGAGGCTTCAAAGTGACGATTTCCCGGATCCCGCTTCGTAATAACGCTAAATCCCGCGTCCCGTCCATAAAATGCAATCCCGAATCTCGTTCCCATATTTCTATAGAGTCCCGAATCCCGGGCTCCAAAAAGACCAATTACCAGATCCCGGAAATCCTAATGGGGACCCTCTCTTTAGGTGTCAAGTGTTATTCTCGGTAATTTGTTGAAAAATTCTTGCGCCATATTCTCAGCCAGTCAGAGGGACAGAGTAGGGTGTTTTTGATACCTACATTTAGGGTACGT
>NC_090870.1:51789521-51827021 GCF_036669935.1 Montipora foliosa
CATGTTACAGCACTGTGCGAAGTTTCATCGGAAATCCAGGACAAGTCCAATTTCTAGGGAATCGATTTATTAAAATATACTATTTCTTATTCTTTCTTTAAGTGAACTCATCTATCATCGATTCTGTGATATTGTCCCCGGAATTGCTCCCCGATTTTCACCGAATGGTCGAGTCCGTGGCTGGGAGAAACGGGCAGTGGGTGCTATGCTACCGTGGTTCCATTCATGGGTGGAGTGCACAGACCTTTCATCGACGCTGCGATAAGAAAATTAACACCGTTACCCTTGTGAAAAGACTTTCATACGTTTTTGGTGGATTCACGGATATTGCTTGGGGTGAGTTACCAGATTCCAGTTGTTTGTTTGAGCATGAGATTCTCTCGGTTAGCGCCAGGAATGACGACTCCCGAGTGCCTGGTTCCGAACCAGGAAGTGTCCGAATCACGATTCGCGAAGCGTCTTCGTGAAATTGACCTCCTCTACGATTGTGTATCTGTCTAGTCATGGGACAGAGTTCGCCTTATGAAGCATTCTAATCTTGATAAGCTTCTAAGCCGTTTATTTAGAGAACTAAACATCGCAGGCTTCTTTAAGACAACTGCTCACTGCAATGATCACTTTAACTTAGAAGTACGAGAGCATACGAAAATCGCCGCTCAATAAACTATCACTATGTTTTGTCCTTTTTTGTGTGCTTCAGATAGGATAAACGAATATGGATCAACGACGCATGCATTTTAGAGAACTGAACATCGTTAATACTGTATATAACCTGGTCAAATATCATAATGCAGACTGAGAAGCCTGAAAAATCCAGGCTTGACGGAACAGGACAAGCCAGCATTATTGTCTGGCTTCTTTAAGACAACTGCTCACTGCAATGATGACTTTAACTTTAAAGTACGAGAGCATACGAAAATCGCTGCTCAATAAACTAATACTTTGTTTTGTTCTTCTTTTATGTGCTTCAGAAAGCATAAACGACTATGGGTCAACGACAAATGCATTCATTTTTTCCCTCCGCAACTTCGAGGGTCTTTCGCCCTTCAAGGTCATGGTAACTAACCCATCGAAAGCAATATATAAGAACCCTTCTTTTGGTCCAGCGTTTGGAGGCGGGCACGACATCTTACTTGATTTGGATACCGCAAGAACCAGCTGGGGGTCGTACACAAGGCTCGGCTACTCTTACGAGCCAACAGGTGTAAAGGTACTGTCCACAGTTCTGACTGGTGTGCCACATTTCTCCCCCAGTGAAGTGGAGGTGTTTTTCTTGCATAACACTAATACTTCAAGGCCTTGATTACAAAGGGTCTACAGATGCGGTGATCACTTTTACCGTTGATCGCATATGAAGCAAAATTACTGAATGCTGATTGGCTGAGACGGAGGACATTTTTTTCGAGATCACCTTTGGTAATCAAGAGGACATGATTACTTGATCCTGATTGGTTAAGTAGCAAGCGAGGTCGAGGTTCCAAGAGAATCTTTCTTCCAGATTCTTGACTTGATTGAGCTGTTTTTTAATTCACATACAACATATATTTTAAGCACTATATCTGTTGACAGTAAAGATTTACTGAATTGAACTTTAACCGAATGAAAGCGTGTTTGCTGTAATTTCAAGATTTAAGAGTTCATTCAACCGATTGGTCTGTTAAAGTGCCTATGAAGTGAAAAATTTTTTGGCGTTTTTCTGTCGCTTGTTATGTCTACTTTTCGAAACTGCCAAAAGCGAGTAATGTTAGAGAGAGAAAAATCCGACTTTTTGACGCCCGAAGTGGGCTCAGTAGAGAAAAACAGTGGGTCCGGAGACTGGAAACGAGTTTACAAGCGATGACGTAGGAAATTGTACCAGCGATTTGTTTACCTCACTTCGCCACTGCAACCATGTGTATTGCCAGCGAGGATTTCTTCGAAGTTCGCCGCTTTTTTCAAGTAAAATGTCAGATAGTGATGGATATATGTCCTCTAGTGAAAGTTCCAACGTACAAGAGTCGGACAGTAGCGATGAAATGGAAGTTGTCGGGCTCGTAGAACCATATGCGGACGAGCCACCGGCTCACTCGAGCGAGTCGTCTGAACAATTTCCTACGTCCCGACCTTCGAATACGATAGTTTTGGCCGCGCGCAAAATGGACCCACTTTCGTGTGTCAAATTCGAACTTTGGGCGGCAAAAAGTCAGATTTTTCTCCCTTTAGCATTACTCGCTTTTGGCAGTTTCGAAAAGTAGACAAAACAAGCAACAGAAAAACTTAAAAAAAAATTTCACTTCATATGCACTTTAAGTTGATTGTCATTTGTTGTGGCATTGAACGGGTTTCCCTAGATAGCTTTGCTTGTACCCTCGTGCAATTAAGGATTAATTTCATTAGTATTTTCAAAGTTTTCCAAATTGTCCTCGTCGTTTCGCGACTCAGGAAATTTTGTGAAAACTTTAAATTAATCCTTAAATGCCCTGGAGCCCATACGACAGGGTTCGTACACTTTCTCATACCAAAAATTCAAGGACTTTTTAAGGACTTTCAAGGGCAAAATTTTGAAATTTCAAGGACCTCTTTTTCATTTTCGTCGAAGAAATTACCCATGGAAACAGTCTGACTTTACAATTCTTTCTCACTTTCCATAACGTTCATGAGTGAAAATAATGCAAAGGCACTGGTAACCATTCTCGACCCCACAGCTCATCCAGTTTGTATGACATGACTTGAATAGCTGATTATTTTCACAGAAGTTTTCAAAGATGAAAAATGCGGGTCAGAAAAAATCCAAGGCCTTTCAAGGACCAGGAATGAAGAGCAGAGATTTTCAAGGACTTTCAAGGCCTTGAAAATGTACTCTCAAAATTCAAGGCTTTTAAAGGGTTTTCAAGACGCGTACGAACCCTGATACGATTACAAATACAAACAGTCGAAATTTTTTGAATTGTTAGATAAACGTAATCTTTCCCGTTAAGGTTGTCAGAAATGTAGACATTTGTTTCTTTGGTTATAATAATAATAATTAAAACTTTGTTACTGGGTAACTTTAAAGTCGGACTCCGTGGAGCATTTCACAGTTGATGATCTTTAAGTAGTCTTGTGATAGTAAAACAAACACGCTTTTTTCTTCAAAGTCGGAAAGTCTGTTTGCTCAGCACCCAAGCAGGGCCTTCGGCTTAACAGTCCTTACAAGAGAAGACTTGAAAGTGGAACCATTTGCAGACAATATTAAAGGCAGCACTTTTTCCTCGGTTACTTCAAGATACCAAGTGTTGATTCGGGCGGGATTCGAACCCGCGACGTCCCGCACGACAGTGCTCTCTTGACTGAGCGAAACTTGTCTGCAGTTACTGTTCTGAGCCAACTGCTTTGATCCCTGCAGGTAATAACCAGTCCCTTCCTTGTTCCAGTAGGGCTCAACTACTTTCAGATGTTCAAACAACTGGTTCATTGTTACCAGGTCTCTGCTCGCCAGGCATAAGTTCTCCCTCGTACAAGTTTTCTGTTCAAAGGTAAAGATATCAAATGATCAGGGGATCGTTATCAAGGAATTGAACAAGAAAAACAAGTTTAAAAGACACGTTCTAAAGTCATTTTTTTTAAATTGAAACCTCGATCTAAAAGCCAAGACTTCAACTCGTTCGTAGGAGGATTAAAAAAACTAATCTATCTGAGTTAAAACTGAACGGATTCGGAAACTGACAGACAGTTCGACTTTCGAGTTTTTCGACTTCAAATATGGCAGTTCGACCTTCGAGGCCGGTATGTTGAAACTAAAAAAAGGATCGAATAATTCCAATTCAAATTTCAAAAAGTCAGTTGAACTTCGCACACCCTGCAAGCAGAGCCTCCTTTTGTCTTTTTCTTTACTGAGGAGGAGAGAAGGAGGCTCTGCCCGAATCGCGTCAACTCTTTGAAGCCGCCGCAGCTCGAACTTCTGGACTAGTCAATCTTGTTTTCTCTCGTCAAACCAGTTTTTCCAGTGCGAGCGTCCGTTTAGTGACAAAACCGATGGTTATAATTGAGCCCGCTGTACCATGAAAAACCAAGATTGCGGCGAGATCTGGCATATTAGGCTTGGGTTCGAGACTGTATCCTGGCAACATGCTGCGCATATTCAATAAAGATCTTACTCGATTCATGCAGAGCCTTTCTCGAGAACGCCAAAATCGAGCAAGCAAAAGAAAGGCTCTGCTAGCAGGGTGAACTTCGCAATAACTGCTCTCAAAACCAAACCAAAAAGCAAAATCAAAACCAAATCAAAACTAATAATTATTCTAACAAATCTGGCTTGCAAGGAACCCTTTCTCTTGTCTATATATATAGACTCAAGTTCGTTGCCACAACATTGACAGAGAAAACGTCACGCAAAACTATTATTTCATTTGAAGTTTCTTACGAGCTGTGTAATCCTTTGTCGGTTGTAAGGCTACTAATACCCAGCCTAAAAAAGCTCCTAAACCTCGCATCAGATTAATGATTCTCCAAGTGTCAAGCAAAGATGAGGGATCCGCGTCATCCCTACATTGAAGAACAAACAAACAAACAAACAAACAATAAAACTCCATAAAAAACACATCGACAAATAACAGCGAGTAGGAAAGTCGCACAACGTTGCCTGGTTATGGTTGCGGTTAGCTTACATCAAGCACTAAACCGTGATTCCACTTAGCCCGCAAGGGCTACGGGTCAATAGCCCATGAGGCGAAGCCGAATGGGCTATTGACCCGTGGCCCTTGAGGGCGAAGGGGATGCTCCAACCTCTGGCTTAAATGCCACGTGTAGCAACTAGCTGAGAACTTCCAGAGAAAGCACTAAAATCAAAGAGAAGCGTTATAACCTTCACAAGGTTTATTGCAAAGATACTTGCCAATAACGAGAGCAGCTTGGTGTAAAATGTAAAACGCGGTTTGAACTAAGAAAGAACAGGCCCGGTTGTTCAAAAGCCGATTAACGCTAATCCCAGATTTAAAATTAACCAAGGAGTATATTTCTCAACTCCCAAACGTTGTTCAACGCTGATATTCAGCAAAGGTTTACATTAGAAGAAGTCAATCTTGAAAAGCAAAAAGGAGCAAAAGACACTTTCACCAAAACGTTGAAAACATGAAACAAAAGTTTGCGCTAATCCTGGACTAAGTTAATCGGCTTAGAGATTCATACGGGCAGAAATGGTTCTTTGTTTTCTTTCATGATAACGTGACGTCACTGCTTACAACATTCGACCGGTGTTACGGGGGTTGCGGGTTCGAATCCTGGCCAGGGGCCCGTTTCTCGAAAGTCCCGAAACTTTACGGGCCATTTTCGGGTGTCACAATTCTCTTTGTATCTCAAGAACGGAGAGGATTTAAGTCGTCAAACTTCACAGTCAGTTTGCTTTTTGTTACCTTGAAAACATGCGGTTTGCAGTTTCACAAATGGCTTTTCTGGCCCGAAAAGTTTTCGAGACACGGGCCCCAGGACTCTAGTTTTCAGCTGTCCTTTCGCCCGTTGCCAAGCAACTAACATCAAACACCAACAGTTGCACTAATCACTTAAGGGGAATCTTTGTTTACAATTTTGCGTCAATTAGCATAAGCCCAACTTTTTCCAATCTATCAGCCAAAAAATCAGCACTGAATGCATAATGAGCTATCTCTGAGTAATGACGCTTTGAAAATTCGAAATTTTACAAAGAATGTATGGACTCATTAGCGCTTTGCCACCCAAGAATTTATCAGTTTTTGATGGCTAATAACTCGCTCGTTATCAAAGCCAAGAGGCTTAAAATTGGTAATTTAACAAGGTTTACCACATTCTTTTTCCTTTTCAATATTTATTGCTGAATAGCATGATGCTTTCCGTCAACAAAGTCGTATGTTAATGACACAAAATGTAAACAATGACGCCAGCAAAGAATTCCAACAGTATTTACTCTCACACGTATTAGCTTACAGGAAGATAGAGCGGTTTTCAATATTGAGTGTCCAAAGGAATAAGCGAATTGCTTTGGTTTTGCATTACTTCACTCAGTGATTGGTTGAAATTCCTCGTGCCATTTTTTCAACCAATCAGAAGAGAAAACACGCTTTGTGTTGGCTACGTGTAATTACTTCGAGTTTTGATTGGTTTACAGGACTGTCTCCGTCCTTTTTGATTGGCCAAAGTTATTACTTTGGTTTTGCTTTTACGACACTCAATTGAAAACCGCTCTAAGGTGATGCAGGAAGCTCGCAACTAAGTTACTGATGTTTGTGATTTGGCACTCCTTATTGATAAGTTTACTGTTCGGTCGGCCAGTGTAGCCGAAGTACTTCTTAGAACAAAAAAAGTGCTTTTTAAAAGGGATTACATACCCCAAATTCTGGTTTTCTTTGTAAAGACTAATTCTATCATCTATATTCGCCACACTTACGGAGAACACAAGAGCGAAGAGGTATGCTGCAAGTTAAAACAACGAAAAAGTGAAAAACTAAACGACCGAAAAAATCGGAATTTTGGGGGTAGTCGTTCGTTTAAACGGGAAATCTGGATTTTGGACCGCAGATTTTCCTAATTACTATCCAACCCAGGCGGACATGAACTTAAATTAATTTAAATTAACAAAATCCGTGCCAAAATCAGTTTTGCTATTCCCATAACAACAAAACGTATGGCAAATTACACTTTCAAATTTTAAGATGTAAATCAAGACTTCCCAGTTGAACTCACCCTTGTGTACAAAATTGAATGATCACAACTATTCAAAACCATATCAATTATTTTACAGGCAAAAACAAGTACACCAAACTTTCACAGGAATAGCGCCCAAATCCCTGTTCAAATTGGACTTCCACTGTCCAAGATTCATTTTGGAAACAGAGTAAAAATAATGGATAAAGTAAACTGAGGGTTTCAGTTAGCACTGCAGGACAAAACACTGTTCGGTAACAAGCCAAAGGAAGTTTCAACGCGCATCATGAGATAGCAGATATACAAATAATTTATATAACCCAGTGTGATATTAGCTCCAACCCTGCCATCAGCTGAACTGGCATGCAACACTTGCATCATCTCCCAAATAAATGCTGCCCTTGCATGACGTCCCAGATAAAGGGCTAAGAAGGAGACTGCGGAAATGCTTACAATATCATGTTTCGAACAAGGTTTAGAAAGTATCAATGAATTAGCATGTAATTTTTATTTTTCGTACCACTGATGGAAAGAATCCTTGTAGGTCTGGTGAGTAAGCCCTGGAAAAATCCTGACCGAGGATTTGCCATGTCATATCTGAAAAAATGAAAGACTTGGAAGTGGAACCATTTGCAGACAATATTTAAGGCAGCACTTTTTGCTCGGTTACTTCAAGATCCCGAGTGTTGATTCGGACGGGATTGACCAGCCTACATTAACGTCACTTGTTAAATGGACTATTTTGCCACATATACCCAGAAATGCCATGTGGGTGGGCCTTCATCTTACCAACCCGACAAAATAGGGTACAAAAACAGTAGAAAATTGCCATAATTTAGGGGGGGGGGGGGGGGAAAGGGGACAGAACAAAATGAAACCAAGCATACATATGAAATATTACCAGCTCCCACCTGTCAAATACAGATACTGTACAAATAGCAAAGAGCATGTAGTATAGCGATTGTAGTGGTTGTGCCAGTCTGTGGTAGTTCTCTAGGAAGTTTGCATCTCCTGTTCCATTGTTACTCAGGGAGTAAACAAATATGACTTGGCACAAAGCAAGACCTGAGAAGTTAACATTGACACATTGACATAGGTAACAAAAAAATCATGGTTTTACAGGAAACACACTCTTTATTTTGAGAGGCTCAACAAGGGGCAGTAAAAGAAGACAGTCTTACATTACTTGAACACAAAGATGCTCTTTGAATGGATTGAATCTACATATGTACACATCTAATCCACTATTTAACAAAATTATCTTAGCTGTCTCCTGGCAATTGCAGGATGTGACATTTTCAAACTCTTGGGCATGTTAAGGTGATTCCTCAGAAATTAAAGTTCCCGATGAATTTTTTTAAAACTTTCCCTGAATGTTCTCTACCAAGCACTGTTTCGAAAAAAACGATAAAAATGATAGGTCACCATTCTCGCTTAAGAGATATGATGGGCCAATCTTACCCAATTTATGCTTGTACTCGTGCTATTTAGGCGCATTATTCATCGGTCCACGTTACATTTTGCGGTAGCTCGATAGGTAGTTTATAAAAGTAATACTCGGAAAAAAACTTAACAGGTAGAAAATGTCGAGCATATAGAACAATATTATATAAAATTTGTGGAAACATAACACTATTTGAAATGACGTGGACGTAAAGCGTTCGTAGAGTCGTTATTTTTGCGGTCATAATTTGCATCACAGAGTAACGGGTTCCAACATGCTTTCGCCTAGATCTTTTTTTGCTTCCGATAAATTTTTTTAGTTTTCTTTTAAATTAAGGGGCACAATATGCACACTATTATTATGCAATAAAAAATACAGGTCACCATGCTTGTTTAAAAGAAAATGAGCATTTATTTCGCTATCGAGCTTAGCTTGAGGGAAATTTCTTTCGCTGTGTATGTGTACGCGCTAATTTGCGCGCGCTAATGACACAAAAATCGTGCGCAGTAGGGATGCGCAATGCAATACTGAGGAATCACCTTAACACTCTATGGTTTGTCAATCTGACTTGTCTTTTGATGACAGTATGTCTTTCCATTGCTCCCCCAACACTGACAGATTGACAAATCCACAAGGACAAAATGAATTGTGGTCTGTAAGCCAACATTTGTTGAGGAGATAATAATATGAGGAGACAACCCTATGAAGACCCACATACGAGTATTGCAGGAGACTACAACTAAGCAGCATTAATTTAGTAATAATTACTACTTACAGCCTTGGTTCTTTTAAACCAACCTGCCAGAAGTCCATGACAAAAAAGGGAAAACGATCTGAATGCATTATGCACAGACTGAAACACAAAACAAATATGAAAGAATGTATTTTTTTTGTCAAAAGATATTGAAAGTGTTCCCAACAAGGGTTGAGCCTAAGACCTGCCGATGACTAGTTCCAAAGTTCCACAACTGAGTCTAAGAAGACTGATAGGATCAAGGCCATTTAGTAGGTTAGGTTCAAGGAAACGATAAATTGTCCTGCTATTCTGATATGACTGTGTCCAGAAGGAACTTCCACTATTGTAGCTAAGGAGACAGAACTATCTGTTTGCCACATTCAAGAAAACGCCTTAAGATGGTGGTCAACTTTTCCTCTGCAAAGAATTATACTGCCATTTGGAGCAAGTATGAGGAGTCTACAGCTGAAAGCATAGCCTTTCTAAAGTATTTCTGAACAAACTAAAAATCAGGGTTGCCATTGCCAAATACCATATAGTTCACTTTGAAATATTAGTTGGCTGAGTGGTAATTAAAATTTTTCCTTGGTAGAAAATTGTTCAAACTAGTTTGTTTTTACTCTCCTTTGTTTCAGATTACGATGCCTGTATTTAAAGACAAGGGAAAGTAGAAAAACAAACTAGTCTGAAAAATTTTTATCCAAGAAAAAACTTAAACTACAACAGCAACAATAATATTATCATAAATGATTTTCCCAGAAAAGAAAGGAAGAAGTGCTTGAGACACCATCCATATTTTTTTTCATCTTCTCCTTTCACAACCCTGGAAAATATTGAGTAGTTTTTATTGTTTTATATCTGGAAGGTACAGCAATCATACCACAGCAAACTCAGCAGTTGTCATTTGCCTTCTGCTTGGAACAGACGGCAGCTCTTTTTTGTCCTCTTCCATTTGCAACAACCTTGTCTTTCTTTCCCGTGTAAAACCATGTCCATCTGAAACGAAAAAGTCAAAAGATAAATGCTTAAGCCGATGATACACGGTTCAACATCTTGCAACATTTGTTGCTCAAGAAATGTTGAACAATGTTACACAAACGTGTTGAACGGAATAGAGCTGGTCTCTATTTTCGTTCAACATCGTTCAACAACATTCAACGTGTTGAATGGCATATTTCAACATTCAACATGATACGACACACTGTTCAACATTTGTTGAACAAGAGCTGCAACATTTGTTGATCAACAAATGTTGAACCACGTATCATCGGCTTTATAATGAACCACCTGATGCCTAAAAGCTAAAGTCATTAATTAAGGAAAAACACAATGTAGGAATGAATGAAGTCACCTCTTCTTTCAATAAAAAGGACATCTAGTGGCTGACTTGGCAATGTTTGTGCCACAGGAGGGAGAGCTGGAACAGTTGTGTCTGTAGTAGCTTCGACTGTCACAATGTCTTCTTTATCTACTTCATAATAGTCCACCACAGAAACTATAATCCAAAATAATGTTTAGGCAAAAAAAAAGTCAATATTTGCAAGACTAAATGCAAATAGAACTGTCTATCTCTCAGATAATCCATGTAGTACAAATTGTCTTTATTTATTAATTTTGGCAGATAGCATGGCACAGGATATACTGTAAAACCATTTTAATGCCATCTTTGTTGATGTTCAACTCATCAGGGAACTACCACAAACGGGGATATGTGCTTAAAACTCAGTAATTGATCACTGGATCCTCCAGCTTCCCTTGAGAGAAAAATTTCACCTTTGTTTGCTGGGGTTTTGAACTGCAGTAACTAAACAATAAACTTAGTTTGATAAAGAAACTCCGGCCCTTTTATATTAATAGACCATATTCATATTCTCAGTATTGGACAAGAACTTGCTTGCAATGGAGGCTAATGTGGGGAAATCTTTTCAAATGCAAATACTTTTTAATATGTATGTATTCCCTTGCATTAGCCTCCATTGCAAGCTAGTTCAAGTCCAATACTGAGAATGCAAATAATTATAGTCTATTAAGTTTCTCTTGAAGAGGACTTTACGAGACTTTGCCCTATTTTGCCATAACAGAAGGGGCATGATGGTTTACTAATCTTTACATATTAAACATTATCTACAGACACTTGCTGAGAGCCTTTCATTACCTTCTCCATCAATATCAGCATTATAGTTGTCCTCCTCTGCTGATGTCCCAGTCTGCTGCCTGTGAAATAACATCAGTTAAAATACCAGATGAAAAATACAAACGCATTGTGTAGGTGTGGTAGTACAGTAACTTGACACAGTGCTCTATTCCATAACTGTCATCTGAGCTGCATTTTGCTTTCAGGACGTAATATGTAAATACTAAACTGAGAAAGATTGAAGAAATTAAATGGGAATCGAGAAACATTGGCTTTGAGGCTGACATGAAGTTCAACTTCTTTTTCAGAGCAAGTTTAAGTGTGTACTCTGAGTGTCTGACAGTTTCCATGACAAAAGTTCACTGAAGTTAAGCCTGTCTGGGGGAGGTAGTATCTGGATGGGAGACCTCAAATAGAGAAACTTGCTGCCAGACACAAAGGACTGAAAATTCTATTTTAACACTCAAAAATGCAAACTAAGCATGGTACACATTTTGTTAGCCTGCTTTATGCAAAACAACTATTAATGCAAAAGTAAATAAATATTGATACACAGTTTTAAGGAAGAGTACAAGGACGTTTTTAGGAAGTGTCGATCTTCAATAAAAAATCTTGCCATTAGCAACAAAATTTGAGACATAAAAACAACAAATTTTGTGCCGCTAATATAAAAAGTTACCATCAGAGAAAAACATTTTTCTATTGTTCTTTTGGCTGCACAAGTAAATTGCAAAATCGAAAATGACATCGATTTCAGCGGCCACCTGTGATAAAGTTACCTTGCATGTTACTAACAACTGGATACATTTGTGGCAAAATGGCAGCAAGACATCGAGTTGTTTTGTTAGTTTGGTTGTTTTTTTCTTTTAAGTGTTATAAAAGTCGACAAGAGATGGGCGAATTCAACACAAAGATCACAATCGTCCAAATCTTGAGGTTGACCACTACTTCTGCAAAGTCAAAAATTCACTCTCCTAGACGAGGTTATTTATCACCAGGTAATTCCATCGTTTTGGAAATAGAAACTCCTTTATTATTCATCAGCGTCACAAATTCTTGCCGATTTTGGGGCTAATTTGTTGAAATTCAAGCACGCTTCCAGCAGACCACTTCATTTTTGTGTTTCACCCAGTTATTTTCCTGTGCGGCTGTTAAATGGCATGAGGATTTAAAAAGGCTTTTCAGCTTTGTTTTCAATGCAGACAGAGAAGTTGGCCGGGTTTTTGAGATTAAAAATATTATGGTCAACTGGTGACTTTTTTCTTGTTTATTTGACCTGCAGAATGTCTGTGGAATTTGAGCTTGCGTGATAATCTCCGTAGATGTGAAAAGAGTGATTTTGATTTAAGACATTTAAGAATTTTAAAATGTCTGTTAATTTGACAACGAAGTACTCAAACAGTTTTCATTCTCTTTTCATTAAGAAAATTAAGAAAGGAACAAGGAAGTAAAGAGAGAGAATGAAAGATTCCCTGTGGTATGCCCACGTTGTCATCAAAACCTTAAAATAGGTAATTTCAAGTTGTTGTTTTGACGAGTACGGGAGAGAAGCTTACAAAAATGTGGGCAGCACATTTTATGGAAAATAATTATTATTATTATATGACTAGCTCCGTGAGCGGGCAAGATGAACCAAATCGCGCGCTCTGATTGGCTACCCGAGCGGGCAAGATGGAGCGATACTGCCCGCTCGGGATTTCTCGCTTGGTCCCGCAAGATCAAAGATCATTTTTTGGTGTTTTAAGTCATATAATAAATCCTTTATTCACCAAACTTGTTTGGTCAAGATGGCTGGATATTGGCCTCGTTCTTTTTTTGCGTGTTTATTGACCTCGACTTCGTCTCGGTCCATAAAAACGCAAAAAAAGAACTTGGCCAATATCCAGCCATCTTGACCTCACGCTTGGTCAATAACCCATACTTATTGTCCATGAATTTACCTCTGAGACTTCTTTGTTTTATGCTTTTTTTGTTTTGTTTTGTTTGGGTCCTTGGGTCCATCATAACCTTCCAAATCAGGAGAATATTCCCCAGTATTGATTACATCTCTGGAACCTTAATTCAGAACAGAATGAACAATTAGGTGCAAACCACCACAACACTTAACAAGACAGAGGCAAATGAAAAGCTGAGGCTAACCCTGACAAATAATGAATGAATCAACCCAAGCTCAACTGTCACAAAGAATCTCCTTAACTTAGAGACCTTCTATTTTAATGACTTTCTTCTAGTTTATTAGTTCCTCTACTTTGTTACTGCTTCCCCTATTTTCACACAGATTATTTACTTTCTTTATTTCAATATGTCACACACACCAACAACTATTGTTTAATTTCATTACTCATAGCATTAATTTCATAAGTGTTTTACTATTGGTCACCTACATTGCTATGTAATTCCCATTGCTACATTTTGTGATTCCCTGATGATGTCGTAGATCGGCAAAAGCTCAAGTTTTCCAAAGCAGCTCAAAGCCTCTCGACCAGTTTATGTAAGGCACAGTTAAATATATATTTATATAGAAACTGCATGGTATAAATTAGTAAATTATTATTATTATTATTATTATTATTATTATTATTATTATTCATTATTACCCATTTATTATTCATCTAATATAATGCTGCTCAAGGACAACATCAAAAGTCTAACCCTGGGGCTTTTTTCTTCTCTGTCGTCTTCTTGTAGGACTTGTATTTTCATTATCTCCCATGATGTTGTCATCATCTCTGCCAATCATTTCTGCACTTGCCGACCTCCTAGTGTGCCGCACCCCTGATGGGGGGCGTTTCTGTCGTCTTCTCTCTGATAGGTCAAGGGTTTTGGACTCCATTTCTTCATCAAACATCACATCTCCTAAACAAAGGAATAAAGATAATAATACCTTAATGGAATTATTCCATGAGTATGCATTGGATTTGAGTTGACTGTCGACCAGCTGGCTCAGTTGGTTGAGAATCAGACTACAGTGAGGAAGGTGGCAGGTTCAAACCTTGGCCAAACCCCACTTCAGGGTCTGCAAAATTCACATCTGCAAAATCAATGGTCAGACTTCTAAGTCTTCTCGGATAAGGTTTATTATTAATTTTATATTCCCTTCCAGGAGGTCCTACCAGGGAGGGGTCCCGTGTTGCTTGTCTGAATTTTAAAAGGTCTTGTGTCGGTGTTTTTCTCAATGTTTCATATTGCTGTGACTGTTGCTGTCAGAAATTTAAAGAAAGGATGTCGTTCATCGTGATTTCACTTCAAGTGCTGTTGTTACTTTTTAGGCCATGTCGCTTATTGGAATTTACCCTGGCAGAACCTCTTACAGTCCTTCCTCACCGCATATTAGTAACAGAGTAACAATAATATTATTATTGAGCAAGCAAAGAATTTAAAAGAGTGAGACAAGAAGGGGATACTTTTCAATAACAAATCTTTTGTTACATTTAAATTTTGCCAACCACAGAACAAAGCTTCCTTTGTTTTAACAATTAACAGATCTCTGGTTGGCACTAATGACAATAGGTGACGTAACTGCGAGTATTGCTACAAAGAAAGCATGTTTTGTATTGGAAAGGCTTAATAATTATTACAACAATAAAGTATGTTTAAGTGATTTGACACCTTGTACTCAGACAGGTGTTCTGTGTATATACTGTGCATTGAAGGTGGCTCAAACCAGTTTCAACACTTGAAAGAAACATTCTTATTAGAAGGATTGACACTACAACACTTTATCACTTAACAGCAATGTTATGGTACCATATCAAACACCATTTATTGCTAAAAAAGATTCGGTCATTTTTGTGACGTTGAAAGTTACCGTGGCAACAGGAAAGGCCTGCAAACACACCCCATATTTTGGCTTTAGCTGCTCATATCTCAAAAACAAAGTCAGTGCCCCCCATTTTTTATTTCTGAAATGTAATCAGCATGCCAGAATGAAACTTTCTGCAAAGTGTAACAAAGTTCTGTGGAGCGGACTCAGAGCCACCTTAAATGATTGAAAATTTAAGGTAGCTCTGAATTACAGGGTTTTTTAAAACTTTGCAGATAGCTTCATCTTGACTTGCTGATCATTTTTGTGCAATAAAAAATTGGGGTCACCCAGTTCGTTTTTCAGATATGAGCAACTAAAACCAAAATTTAGGGTGTTTTTGCAACGTTTCCCTGTTGCCATGGTAGCTTTTTACATCACAAAAATGACAGCATCTTGTTCAGCAATAATTGATGTTTCACATGATACCATAATATTGCTGGTATGTGAAAGCGTGCTGTAGTGTCAATCCTTCTAACAACAAGGTCTCTTGAAAGTTTTGAAACTTGGTTTGAGCCACCTTAATTTATCTTAATTGGTATTATTTTCGTACAACGCGGCGGCGAAATTGGATCTCAAAATGTGACAAATATATTTAAAAAATACTGCTTCCATGAAATGCTGCTAGCGTTTTCAGAAAATTAGAATAGCAGAGAAATGGAAAATTGACACTTACCATTCTCTAGTCTTGACCTTCTTCTTGGTCTCCTCGGTCGGCTTCTCCTATCAGCAGTTGATTGAGGAAAACCTGGACTGCCTTCCTGATCGCCCGAGTTGTTTGACGCACTTCGTTGAACGCCGCTTTTCTCGCCGTCAACAACTTCTTGCAAAGGAACTCTCTCCGGTAAAGAACTGGGTGACTCTAAGCTTTCATTTGCATAGTCATCAACTTCTCTTGACATCCGCTTTTTTCGCCTTCTCTGTCGCTGATTAGTGTCTCTATCGACTTCGGCCATATTTGACAGCTACAATCCGTGAACTTTAACCTTAAATTCAACCTTAGGGTGACGAAAACATACTCACGATTTCCCAAAATAGCACGGCTTTGGGTTGATCAAAGTCAAATCATAGATGAACAGAAAATATTCAGAATCTGACAGCAATGGCAGTTGGGTCACCTACACAATTTTTTGGGGGAGAGGGGTGAATAACTGTGACAAAACTAGGAAACAAAACGGCCCTCGTACAAGAAACGAGAATAGCAGAAATCTGACTAGATCCAATGAGAAAAGCATATACCAGGGAATAAATTTCCTCACAAACAAGTGGGCATTATGGGCGGCAAGAAACAATGTGTAGTCAAAGAAAGACTCAGATACCCGTCCCCAATAAAGAGAAAAAGGTTCATTGTACCTCTGACAAATACAAGCTGAAGGCTCGTTTGCAAAGCGCATATCGGTTGAACAAACAACCGCTGCAAAAGCATTAGATTGCCACGTGGAGGAATGTTAAAAATTTTATCAGGTAAAATACTCCAAACCTTGACTTACAGTCCTGAAACATCGTCCATTAAACATGAAGACTGTGTTAATGGTAGCAGAGAAACCTTCACTCGCGCTTTCAATTGCCAAGTTCCTTTCAAGGGGACAGATGTCAACCCGGAAAGGTCTGAATAGTGCTTGCTCTGTGCACGAATACAATGGGCAGTTCAACAAAGAACCGGCGAAATTTAAAATGACCTCTGTGTGCGGCCACGTAATGACTTTGGATTTCCATCATAAGTTTAACAACTGGGATGCCGTGAACCCGCAAGAGTTGTTCACAGCTACAACTTTGAAGAAAGAAGCCAACGAAAAGTTGCAAATGCCCAAGTTTTTGCAACACGAGGGGAAAGGCGTTGATTACATTGTCCTGTGGTTGGATTGTGATAAAGAAGGCGAGAACATTTGTTTTGAGGTGCTGGATTGTGTCAGGCCTGTTATGAATAAGAGACCAGGGACAAAAACAGTGTTTCGTGCAAAGTTTTCTGCAATCACTGAGACTGACATCAGTGGGGCAATGCTCCGACTGGGTGAGCCTAACAAAAATGAATCAAGGTCTGTTGATGCAAGGCAGGAGTTGGACTTAAGGATTGGCTGTGCTTTCACGAGATTTCAGACTAAATACTTCCAAGGAAAATATGGTGATTTGGACAGTGCACTAATATCTTACGGACCATGCCAGACGCCCACTCTCGGATTTTGTGTCGAGCGCCACGACCAGATACAGTCATTCAAGCCTGAGACATACTGGGTGTTGAAGCCCCAGGTTCGCCACTCTAGTGGCCAGATATTGACTCTGGAGTGGGAGAGAGTAAGATTGTTTGACAAAGACGTTGCTGCCATGTTTCAGAAAGTTGTCAAGTCCTCAAAATCCGCAACTGTGATTGGTGTTGTGAAAAAGGAAAAGGCCAAGCAAAGACCTTTGGCCTTGAACACAGTTGAAATGTTGCGTATAGCCTCCTCAGGGCTGAATATGGGCCCACAACAGTGTATGCAGATAGCAGAAAGGCTTTACACGCAGGGATATATCAGCTACCCCAGGACTGAGACAACACATTACCCAGACAATTTTGATCTCAAAGGAACTCTACGGCAGCAACAATCAAATCCAGTGTGGGGATCATTTGTTCGTGATCTTCTTGAAGTGGGTATCAATAAGCCAAGAAAAGGACATGATGCAGGCGACCATCCACCTATCACCCCAATGAAACCAGCCAGTGAGGCTGATTTGGGGGGTGATGCTTGGAGATTGTATGAGTTTATCACCATTTCCTTTATTGCTAGCATCAGCTATGACTGCAAATATCTCCAAACCACTGTTAAATTTGGCATCGATCAGGAAAACTTTTCATTCATTGGGAAGACTCTCACAAGCCCTGGTTTCACTTCTGTCATGCACTGGCAAGCTATCTCGAGTGACGAACGCATGCCACATTGCCAAAAGGATGATGTGTATGAAGTAACAGAAGTGACACTTGAAGAGCGCCAAACATCACCTCCTGATTATCTCACGGAGAGTGAGCTTATTTCATTAATGGAGAAGCATGGAATTGGCACAGATGCTAGCATTCCAGTTCACATCAATAACATCTGTGAAAGAAACTATGTCCAAGTGTTGAGTGGCAGAAGGCTTCACCCAACTCCCTTGGGGATTGTCTTGGTGCATGGATACCAGAAAATTGATTCGCAACTCGTTCTTCCCACCATGCGATCAGCTGTTGAAAAGCAGTTAAACCTTATAGCCCTTGGCAAAGCTGATTTTGACTCAGTTTTGCAACATGCTCTGGGGATTTTCACCAGGAAGTTTGTCTATTTTGTCCAAACCATTATGAGCATGGATGAACTATTTGAAGTGTCTTTCACCCCCCTGAAAGACACTGGAAAACCTTTTTCTAGATGTGGGAAATGTAACAGGTACATGAAGTACATTAATGCAAAGCCAAGCCGTCTCCATTGTGCACTCTGCAACGAGACCTACAGCCTTCCACAAAATGGCAGCATCAAACTTTTCCAGGAAATTAAATGTCCCTTGGATGACTTTGAGATGGTGTTGTGGTCCACAGGTGTAAAAGGGAAGGGTACCCCTGTGTGTCCTTATTGTTACAACAATCCTCCCTTTCCCGAAATGCGTAAAGGCATGGGCTGCAACCAGTGCACGCATCCAACATGTTCTTATTCTGAGATGAGCCTTGGGATATCAGACTGCATGGAATGCGAAAAGGGCAGCCTTGTTCTTGACCCTACATCCCCACCAAAGTGGAGGTTGGCATGCAACAAATGCAACGTTGTCATAAATGTTTCTGAAAATGCAATCAAAGTGAGTGTAACTGACCAGGAGTGTGATTGCGGATCAAGTCTTCTAAACGTAGACTTTAATCGCACCAAATCTCCCTTGCCAGGGGATAAGACTCAACACCAGGGTTGTATCTTCTGCGATCCACTGCTCACACCATTGGTCAAGATGTCACATGCAGCATCAAAGCACCCAATGTATCGAGGAGGCAGAGGGAGGGGAGGAAGGCGGGGCCGTGGCAGCAGGAGAGGAAAGGGCAGAGGACGACCAAAGGACAAGATGTCTCAATTGGCTTCCTATTTTGTGTAACTTATTTAGTACTGTGCTACGATCCCAATGAAGGACTATGGTCACAGCACTATTGATGTCATCCATCTTTTTTCCCTAGCCGGCAGAGGATGCAGGGGATAAAGTTATTATAATGATAGTAAATGAAATTAATGCAATCGATGAAATTTTCTTTGTGTTCAGGTTGAGGAAATGGCAGACATTCAACATTTTCAATAAAACTAGATCAGAGCTCTGAAAAGAACATACAGACATTGAAGGAGAAAAAATAGTATTTGCCCAAATTACATCTTAATTTAAAATACAATTGTTGTCTTATTGCATTTGAAGGCTGTTGTACTTTTTGAGGGGCTTTTTCATCACTAAACATTGTATGTTTTCAGGACTCTGGTCTGGTTTATTACGTACTTTAAACTTGGTGTTGGTGTAATACCTATCTGATCAAAGCTCAGCCATTAAATATAATAATTATATACAGGATAATATACAATTTTTTTTAAAAAACAGCTCTTTGCTTATGTCCAGGAATACAAGTAATTAGATGCACACGGGGGGGAGGGGGGGGGGGGAACTAAAAAAAGTTTAATACGGGGAGGCTCCGCCCCGAGGCCCGACCCCTTTCATATACCTGAAGCACGAAAAAGGTACCCCTTTTGGGCGGAGCTTCCCCGTATAAGCCATTATAGGGAGTACCCCCCGGGTTGCACACCTAGTTTGATATCCATCAACAAGTGTCCTTTCAATGTCCAAGCGTTTGCTACCTATCTCTAGCAATAAGGCTAGTGTAAGGGATGGTGTCATTTTTTGTTGAGGGTAAATGCATCTGTTTATCTTTACCTGAGGACTGGAGTTTAGGGGGACACTTTTTGACGTTAGTGTCTGTATTCCCAGGTGCTACAACAAGTTGCAAAAGTAGTGGAGACACTTCACCCTCTTGGGGCGTTATTAATTTACCTATTATCTCTCACACTTCAGGCCCCCCCCCCCCCATTATCAGTGTTGCTAGCAAGACAAAAAAATTGTTGCAAACTTAAACAGCCAACATTGAAAGGGGAAGAGGGGAAGGAAGGTGGGAAAGCTTTAAATAAATTTCTACATACGGCAGGTATTGGAAGCTAGAAAAGGTGTTTTTAATGGGAGTGTCTGAACAATTTTGCAACTTATTGTGTTGTTGAAGTTGGGGAGAAGATTGAGTATCTACTTTCTGATGCTTATCAAAAAGTGCATTGTATCTACTGTTATGCCTTTCTGGACAAATGTGGAGTTTCCTTTAGTTGTCCACTCATACAGCAAGGTTTACTTTTAGCCCTTTTATTATTATTTTTAGCTGGACTGAGAAGCAAGGGTTCTAATCAGTGTTACCGCTTTTAATTACCAGTAATTAACAACAACATTCTTTTCCTTTCTACACACTATCCAATCAGATGCCAATAGAACCTACTATCAGCTCTGTTGGATGGTCTACAGATAAAACCTTTTAGGTGGTTTTTTGATTTTGCTCAAAATCAGCTGAAACTTGAATATATATTATCGTAAATGAAGGGCTGGGGACATAAGGAGATCATGTCAAATTTTTGGCCGTATTTCAATTTCAATAATTGACTTGGGCCCCTTATGCTCTGAGCCCTTCATTATTTTTTTTTTGTGATAAACGCACTGTTAGCTTCTTTGCAAAACTTAGAATTTTGTAATACTCATGCTCAAATTTTCAAAAAGGCTTATGTTGTAAAATACCGATTTCAATGTTCAATGCTGGTCTCTTGACTTATTGTTGAGAATGTGATGGAAATGTGTTAATGATCCTAATTTGTAAATGAAGATTTCCCACATAATCTAGAAAAGCCTACTTTTGTTTCATTAGATCTGCCTGCTGTTTCAAATGAGTTTCTTATGATAATTACAACTATTTTGAGAACGATTTTGATTGCATGAAATTCACTGAACAGTGCATCATAAATATCTAGTATTATTTAAACCATAATTATTTATTATTACTTTTTGTAAAAAAAAAGAAAGAGTAATTCATTTTCAACCATGTGCATTTTATTATAATAATTTGTAGAAAGGTGACATTTTCTATTCAGTACCAGTGGTACAATATGGCTGGTGAATGATGATGGGTGGTCGTATATGCAGGCTCGAAGTTCCTTGGTGCATTGCAAAGTAAATAATGTCTCAAATATTTTTTTTTCTTGGGGGAGGGGAAGGTGTGGCAAAGAGGTAGTGGTGTAATGCAGTCTATGTTTTGGCCATGTTAATGTCCCCCCCCCCCCCCTTCCTTATAGTGGACGAAGAACTGCTTTTTATGGTCCCAAATAACATATGCATTGGAGATAAAGAAAGAAACATGCACGATATGACCCCTTTCTTTCTAAAACTGCTGGTTCAGAGATTGATGGAACTTTACATTTAAAAATAATGCTGGTAATTATTAGTTTCATGTGTTGGGTGTAAGTAAATAATATCATTGTGCAATATTGATGTGAATTTTTTCTTAATTTTTTTTTTTTTATTAATTGGAACAAAATGATGTTATTGAAATTGTATTTCTATGCTATATTTCAGTTTTGTAATAAAGGCTCTGGACAAAAAGGTTACAAGTGGCTTCCTTCTTTCTTCTTGCCACCTTGTTACAGTGGAATTTGAGAATAATGGCCAAGACTGACTCATCTTGCATCCAAAGAATTGGACAAGGATATGAAGGAAAAAAATCATTGTGTCTATAATTTTGCCTCTCTTATAGAATTTGAATGATTATTCTGGCAATGAACATCAAATCCATCTTACTGATTTTCTATGGAAATAACACTTTTTAAATCATTTCTCTCTGGTGTGTGAGTGAGTGGTAGTCAACAAATCCTGCGTTTGTTGTTTGTTGTTGTTTTTGTTGTTTGTATCTTTTTTGAATATGATTTAAAAATTAATAAATCTAATTGGGTCTGGGAGCAGGCAGAAGTTTTTCATATGGCCTTCTGGGTAATATATTTCTGTGAAAGTAGTAAATTACATCACCTGCTGCTTTGCATTTTTTTTCATAAATTACAATGCTTAGCTCTACTATTTTGTTGATGAGGCCTCACTCTTTCATTTGCTTTACCCTGTTTTCTATACTTTCTGCACGCAAGAAATTGTTCAGGAATCTTACCACAATTACTGATCTACATTGTTCAATTTTTTTGCAAGGTTTATCTTAAGGCAGACCTTAACGTTTAGAAGAGAGACGCGATGACCTCATAGTTAGTGTGCTTGACTCCAGATTGAATGGTACGGGTTCGGGTACTGTTGTGTTCTTGGGCAAGACACTTGACTCTCATGGTGCCTCTCTCCACCCAGGTGTAGAAATGGGCACCGGCAAATTTAATGCTGGGGTAACCTTGCGATGGATTGGCATCCCATCCAGGGGGAAGTAGAAATGCTCCTAGTCACTTCATGCTACAGAAACCAGAGATAAGCGCTGACATGGTGGGCCTTCTGGGCTTGTAGCAGACTTTACCTTACCAAGATTACAGACCTACATTGTTCAATTTTTTTGCAAGCATTATCTTAAGGCCGACCTTAACATTTAGAAAAAAAAAATGATTTATTGTTCTTCACTAACCTAGGTTGGTGTGTATTGGGAGTAACTGTACCCTTACTTCGTGTGACACCAATGGCCGTATATCCAAGACCTCAGGCATTGTTTCTCCCAATTATTACCTCCAGGTGGTGAATATCATTATGCATGTGCCGCAGAACTGATTAACTAAAACAAGCAAAACCAACCGTAAAGCATTTGCAGGGACACAATCTGCTCTTTGTTTCTGTTTTTGAAGACCTGCATTGCAAAATAGTTTGCATGTGACATCAAAAGTTCTATCAAATGAATGGAAAATTCATGATGCAAATGAAGGAATATAATGGAAAAATATGAGCAGTTTGAGAGTGGGATAATTTTCACAAACCAACTTATTAAAAGTTGCGAGTTTAACATATTAATTTGTTTTATCAGTGAAGCCAAAACAATAATACTGGAAATCACACATTCGGCATGTTTTACGAAGGCCCGTTCTGTAGGTTGCCATGCGTCTTTCGGACAGCAATCTGATTTTAAAGCCTGGTTTCCATATGATTTGCAACGGTCTGCGACGATCGGAAGCTGTCTGCGTCGGTCTTATCGCCGACGATCGCAAACACCGCAGGTAAATGTTTCCATTTAAATCTGAAGCGATCGCAGACAAGCGTACCACAAATCCTCTGCGAAGCGAGGAGAAAAAGGCGCGCACTTACTTGTCTTCATAATAATAATAATAATGAGCTTTATTTAACCAGAAAGCACCTTCAGCAATCTGTTCTCCCAGGTGTCCCTGACATAAATAAATACAATACTAAAATAAATGTACAATATACACAGATAAATATAAACACAAATTATGAATACATCAAGACTATAGAATAAAATAATATGACTAAATGAAATCAAGTCTGATAATATTGGACGTGTTTCAAGGCGAACAATAGTGTGTCACCGATAGGACACAAATCATCTAAGACACATGTTTCCATTAAAAATTGTCTTAGTCGGAAGCGTCGTAATGGTCGGGAAAGTAGAACTAGATTCAACTTTCCCCATCATCCATGCTAGACCGTGTGCCGCAAATCGCCGCAGACGCCAGGGACAAATGTTTCCATATGTTTGCGACGTAGCGCAGACCTATCTGCGACACGATCGTCGCCGAGCGTTGCAGATCATATGGAAACCAGGCTTTACCCAAGTGAATTTAATACAAACCGGGAGATCACAGTCACAGGCAGCTCAAAAGAGAAGGAAAATATAAAATCAGTCTTTGCTATTGACTGACGGTAGTGAAATTTGTAGATTGGTTCTGCTGTGGTACATTTCATTGCGCGGCTACTAAGCCCAAGCGGGCCCAAGCGTATTGACAACGACAGCGGGTGCAAGTATATTAATTAAAAGCGCAATTAAGCATGCATTTTTTCCAGACTCCCAATTATCCATAGCAATCAGTTAAAAACAATGTCGTATGAGTTGGCAAAGTCTGATGACGACAAGGTTGAGCTAATCTCCCTCGATGAGAAACGCAAATCAAGCAGAACTGCCAACGGTCTCGCACAGGTAAGTTGATAAAGTTAATATTTCGAGCTTACCAATTCCGTGTGCATTTTTTTATATGAGGTTATCGTTCGTTTGGACAAATCATTTTTGCATACTGTGCGTCGTAGTTTTCCAAGTTCCGGCTGTTTTCAATGTTTTTTTTATTGTTGTTCAAGTCCTATAACACGCTTACAAGTTCATATATAGGGCTTGACACAGAAGCCTTAAAATTCGAAAAGCTTGTAATTTGGCCAATTTTGTTTTCATATTGTGTCTAATTTGTTCTGCGGGCTTACTGATTTATATTTTTGTCCATCGAAGCTTTTAGTACCTGTATCAGCGAGTTTTTCCCTTTCATAGTGTTGATAATCGTGTATCTGGTACTATCGATGCAGACATGAAATGAGATCTTACCACGACATGCACGGTTGTTATTGCTTTAGGCAGTGCCCTGTTTTGATGAACAGGTGCTTTGTCCACTGATAGAGTAAAAGTGTATTCTGAATCCTCAGGTTCATTGCAGATAACTGATGGTCTTTCTCTTGACAATTTAAGTGTTGTGTTTTATTAGAGTTGTGCTTTCAATATTTCATGATGAAATCGTTGATTGTTAATTGAATCTACAGTGTAAGTGAACAATAGCTCCCCATCCTCTTTCTCAGGTCTGGTTGTCCAGGTTGTGGCTTCCCCAGAAAAACAATGGTAGACTTTCAGCTGACACAAAGCAAATAGATGCTATCAGATTACCCATCTGAAGTTTCCAAATTCTATTCTGATATAATTATTTCCGTAACAAAAAAGGAAACTAAGAAATCTTACTTAAGCACTCATTTTGGCCAAAGAGTAATCCATGTGCATCCATACCATAAGTATATTGTCATTACCACACCAAAGGATTTGAGGAAATAATCCTTGCAGCATGTCAAAGGCCATGTTTTTGTGTTGTTATGTCTTGGTATGTCAATTTACAAAGACTTTTATGAATGCATTTCAGATAACTAGGGCATAACTTATCTTGCATGGCTTGTGATGGTCCCTTTTTTACATTTCAGGCTGTATAGACTCTATTATAACTCGTTATGATTCTTTTCAGGATATATATTTGCAGAGAGCAGAGGAAAAGCAGTCACAATCAAAGCCAAGAGATAGTGACATCCCACCACTCACCATGAATGTAGAACTTAATTTCTTGTGGCTCATTTTAGTTGGTTTGTCATTTGGTACAAGAATGTGGAAGCTCACTACTCCAAAACATGTCATGTAAGCATTCACTTGCACATCTTTCATCCAGAATAAGCATTTGAGACCCTAGGTGCTTCTTAATAATAATACTACAGACTCTTCTCAACGCTGTTAAATGGGACAACATTGTACTTCATTCGAATAGTGTGTACGTTTTAAAACATTATTTCAAACAAAGGCTTAAGCTTTCATCATTCTCCCAGAAGACCACAAACTCTGTCATTTTGCAGAGGTTAGGTATTTAACCAAGTTGACAAGACAGTAAAATCATCTGGTGTTGGACAGAGTAAAATCTGTTACTTAAGTCTCACTCCCAGGGGATGGGTCAATGAGTTAAACAGAAGTGGGTTTATCAAGTGAGTTAAAATTGAGCGCTGTAAAGGAATTTGAAACCTTGCGTTTCATTTAAGGGTGGTCAATATACCATATCAACTCAGTTGATAAACCAGCATTTATTATAATAAATTAAACAACAATGAAATACCAAGTGAGCTTTCGTGCAAAAACATGATATCTTCACGCCTGAAGACAACATGCATGTTATCTTCGCACGTGAAAAGATCACTGTTGCTATGGTTATGCTATAAAAATCGCACCTTTCGATGCCTTTCATGAATTGATTTAGTATTTCATTGGTGTTTATACAGTACCGCTCAGAAATACGTTAACTGTGCATACGCAGTGTATACGCACATACGCGTATGTTCATACGCGTATATGTATACGCGCATACGCGTATATTCATACACGTATGAATGCATATACATGCGCGTCTGCTTTTCCTTTGTTATTCAGTACCATAAATTTCCTTTGTGTTGCATTGTTGTGTAAAACAAAGCACTTTTGGATCTGAATAAAGCCACGAGCCGATAACAGAAAATTTACATACTCCAAAAGCTATCATGTTACAAACGCGCAAGTTGCTTCGCATCGTGAATTTACTGGATAACAAGTAAAAGTAATTCAATGTTTATGAATCAGAATGTAAAGAAAAATGTGTCTTAAGTTTGGCATTTAAATATGTGTATCATTTGTGGCCCTTCATGCAAAAAGGGGGTTTATGGATTTCATTGAAAACCGTGAAATTTTTTCACGGTCGCGGTGCATGAATTTCAATTTTCACAGCGTGAATACGCCGTGGTAACTCTACTTAAAGAAACTTTCACTCTTGGCGTGAAACTAATGATCGGTGAATGATCGGTGAAAACTTTCACGGCATGAAGTTAAGGGTAAAAATTCACACGGTGAAATTGGGAGTGAAAAATAATATTCACAGTTTGAAATTGATCCGATTGTTCAGAAATCAGTCACGCCATGAAAATAATTTTGCCTCTTTTGTTTTATACCTACGCTGTCGCCGTCTTTCGCTCTCAGGACAAAAAGAATGCCTGATCGCAGGGTACGAGAAATCTGTGAAAGCTCATCAACGCCAAGAAGAAGGAAAATTTTTAATTCCTAGAAAATAACGTCGCATTTTAAAGAAATTTCTGATGTCCACTTAATTGTTAAGCTAAAACAAAGATAAATAATGCTACACGACTTATTATGTTGTAATTTCACCATAATCTAATCTTTTCAATAGAGCTTGAAAGATTTCATTCTAACCACTTTTAAAAAAACTGTTTTTTATGTCTGGAAGGGAATGTAGCCGGTTTATACGGTGCGACTTGTCGGCCCGATTTTTGGCGGTGGCTTTGAAGAAAATCGGCCCGACGTAAAAAAATCTGTTGCAGCAACAGAATCGGGCCGACAAGTCGCACCGTGTGAACCGGCCTTTAATTTTTTACTGATCCCATAAACTGCAGCGCTCAATCAAGTTAGTGAAATTCAAAGAAAATGACAACACACCATCTTGTTTTATTGAAGATATTCAAATAGAATTGAGAGTAAACAAATGCCGACGCATGGACGCACAAAGTCGTGACAGCAAACGCAACACCATGAACTTTAAAAGCAACGAGTATAGTATTCGTTTATGCATCACAGGCGCGGTCAATCAAACAATTTCCAAGAACTGCAACGAACACTAGCGCCGGAATCAACCCAACAGCCAGATTTAGGTCCCGTATTTAAGCTTTGTCTATCCTTAAGAAGGTGAGCACGATGAGCGCCAACTCGAAAGTACTCACTACTTTGGTCGCCACACTCTCTTGTAACCCATAACCCTTATTATAGCTTACTTGCATCTTTGTAAACATTACTTTAATTCTGTATTTATGTGTATATTATTTTCTCTTTTAATAGTGTGAATAAAATAACTCTGAACCCGAACTGCATGTTTATCGATGAAATAAACATCCTTGCGTGGGTTTGTATTCCGAACACGACAGCTGTTTGTGAAAGTGCGTCTTCGTCATGTAGTATGTCATGTACTATTGTATTGCTGTCAAGCTACGTGTATTGTTTAGAACAATAAGCAAGCTAATGAGGCAGACGCGTATATCTGTATACGCATATACGCGTATGGTTATACGCACATACGCGTATTATGCGCATATTTTGGTTAACGTATTTCTGAGCGGTACTGTATAATAAATAGAATATTACATGGCCACTTGGAGACAATTTTACTTTTTAGTGGAAGGGGGCGGGGGGGGGAGGGGGGAGGGGTTATGTCCTAGGGCGTTTGAGGCATGAATGGGTTAACCTGGTTGTGTTAGAGAATTTGTCCTAAGATTTTTGAAAATGATATATAAATTTGGGAGTAAAGAACAGCAGTCAACTGTACTGCGTGGTTGCTGTCACCAAGATACACTCAGACAGTGTGCCTTAGGTTTATTCTATTTGCATGTTAAGACAAGCATAAATCTGTTTTTGAACTGGAGAAGCTCTTATTCTTCCTTTGCAGATTTGATGAAGTGCATTTTGGCCAGTTTACAAATTTCTTCATGAGGAATCAGTTCTTTTTTGACTTCCATCCACCATTAGGAAAACTTCTTTTTGCACTAACAGGTAACAAAGAGCTACATGTAAAAACAGCTTACAAAGAGATTCTTTTAGCTTGGAAATATCTAAAAATTAATGTTATGACTGATCTTTTGAAAAAAAAATTAATGTTGTTATTGACCTATCTAAATAATATTATTTATTATTAACATTCTTGATCTTTTAGTGACGCTTACTTAGGTAAATAAATTTGTATTTCTCTTGTAATCACCCAATCTTTAAAAGGGGACATACCGGGTAGTTTGCATTTGGGTTGAATGTAGGCCTGGGGTTGTTAACCCATTGACTCCTAAACTGCACTCCATTGACAAGTACCAGTAAAATCGTCTGGCATAAGACAGTAAGTTCTATGAAGTCTCACTCCCAGGAGTCCATGGGTTAAAGGCGACACAGTTTTTAGGTGGATGTAACGTTAAGTCTGCTACGAGCCTAGAAGGCCCACCAGGCCGGCGCTTATCTCCGGTTTCTGTAGCATGAAGCGACTAGGAGTATTTCTACTCCCCCCTGGATGGGATGCTAGTCCATCGCAGGGTAACCCCCAGCATTAAATTCACCGGTACCCATTTATTAACACCTGGGTGGAGAGAGGCACCATGAGAGTAAAGTGTCTTGCCCAAGAACACAACACAATGTCCCCGGCCAGGACCCGAACCCAGACCACTCAATCCGGAGTCAAGAACACTGACCATGAGGCCACCACGCAGTGGATGTAGGGATTGTTAACCCGTTGATTTCTAAACCACGCCCTTTTGTCGAGTAAAAGTCTCAACACTAGAAGTGAATGGCTTAATTAATGTTCATGTACCTCTACATTGCACAGCTTTCTTTTAGTGATTTTATGGCAGAGAGAGAAAAGCTGTACACCAGTATGTTGTTGTTTCCATAGCTATTTATCTTGCCTATGGTACACTGAAAGCAAAATTAGAAAGCCCTGTTGGCTGTCTAGGAACTTTATTGACTTATTAATAAGTTTTCCTTGAGGAAGTGATTATATTTATGAAATATATTAGAATTACCTTGTCATTATATACATGTATGTTTAATATTTTTGTGGAATGCTTCTTTTTGCAATTAAATTGATTTGAACCTTTTTTTTTTTCAGCGTACGTTTCCGAGTATGATGGTCAGTTTTCATTTGCTGATATTGGTCAAGGTATTTTAAAGCTTGTCTTGGTTTTCCCGTGGCGAAATTGAATTACATAATTAGGAAAGCACATACCAGATGGAATGATCGAATAACATTTCAGGATTGCAGTCATGTTAGCATTAGTTTGCATGTTTTTTTAGGGGGGCCTCTGTTACGGAATTTTATTCATCTTATTCCATTATTGCTTTTTTTCTAAGTTTATCCCTAAATGATGACTATCCTCTTTCCCTTTGTATCAGATCTTGGAGAATATGAGCAGCTTGTATGGAATTTACGGTTTGTCTCGGCATTTCTTGGCAGTCTTGTGGTGCCCATCATATATCAGGTATTATTGTTGACTGTGAGCATGATCAACTTTTATAAAATACCGGTAATTAGGATAGTATTCACACTCTTATTGGTCAATGTAGCTGTGTTTAGGTGAGAGTATGTAAATACTCCCCGAGTGTTTAGATGAGGCTATGTTCCTTCATTCACACATTTTATAGCTATGTTAATAATACCAGGTAATAGTCAAGGCTTAAGCAAGAGTTTCAATGAAATTGTATTGATCAAGAACTAGAGATCATCATAGTTTAAAGCAGCGACTCCAGCAGTTGCAATGAAAGCTTGAAAAAAATCCAGGCACAACTGCTTAAGTTGATGCTTTAAACTGTGATGATCTACAACTCTCGTGTATATCAAGTGCCACAGATCAAATGAACATTACATAAAATTTTATATTCTATATTGCATTCAGTTAAATTATTATTATTTATAATAACTGGATGCTATATAGGATATATGAATAATCCTTTATTTTATTTAGCACACTTTGTACAGTAGCTGTGTTGTCAAGGCTTGACCCGTTGAAACTTCAAACAGTCTAGGACACTCCCAGTTGACGAGTAAAGTCGTTTCAAATTGGTATTAGACAGAGTGAAATCTTTGAAGTCTCACGCCCAGGAATCAATGGGTTAAGAACCAGTTTTGTTAAATAAAAGCAATGGTCCCATCTTTGACCGAAACAGCGTGATATCCTCACTATTTATCGATAGATTTACCATCATGTTTTTTTTTTTAATGGAAGATTAAAACTCATTTTGACAATGACAACTTTGAAAAATGGCATGCTCCCAGACAACTCCCCTTGTTGATACAGTCAGTTGCTCTTACTAGTTTAACAACTGTGTCGCTAAGTGCAGGTTGGGTGCCTGAGACATCCTGGAGCCTCCACTATTGGCAACCAGCTCCAAGATGGAGACTGCACCGATGGCTGGCAAAACCTGACAAACCAGCCGTGAGCCCCCACACCCCGGTGACAACAGACACTGATAAACAGTGGGAAGTAGGAGGGGCAAAGGGAGGGAAAAAACGCTAAACACTCCACACAAACTGCCCCTTCTTCCTGCCACACTACAACCCAAAGCACAAGGAATTCAACTCATGTACAAATGTAACAAAACCACTGACAACAGTTGACTGCAGTCGCTCCTAGTCTTTATCTCAGTTAAACTTACCAGCCGCCAAGTTCAATTTTTATTGAAACCGCTGGCTTAATTAACACTCCCGGCCCTTAACCATTGACTCCTGAGAGTCAGAGTTAACAAATTTTACTCTGTCTAAAGCCCTGGCTACCTGTTCAAACATTGACGGGTAGCATGAATGTTTGATGACATTTGTTCCACGTTTTTTGTTGGAAGATTGTCTTGATTTCGATCAAACGTTTTCTCCAACAAACGTTGAAGCGTGTAGCTTCCCTTTCAACAATATTGTATTGCAAAACCAATACATATGCCATCATTAGGTGACATATGCCATCATTGTGACTTAAGTGACATGTTTCCAACAATGTTTTATGAGTATCCAACATTGTTAGAAGCGTTCTTATAACAAATTTTACTTGTCAACTAGGGGCATTCCTGGGGCACCTGAGAAGTGATTGGGTAAAGGGGCACTGTCAAGGACGCACATTCGCCAGGTTTTTTAATTAAAACTGGAAATTTGAGCCTAAACTTTTCAAACTTGTTTGCAAGTTTGGTGAGGTGCAGACAATGTGGAAACCACAGTCGCATGCAGAATTGCAAACACCCCATGCGCAAATAGTGGTTCATTCTTCTCAAGAAAGGAAAGCAGTGCATTCAAAGTACCAATACAAAATCTACAATGAAGAGAAACTTTTTAAACCGTGAATTTATGAGAAATTTGACATGTGGCGTAATTGAAGTGTAAGCTGTTTCACTGCTATAAACGTGGATCAAAGTGCATCATCACGGCTCATTTCTAGCTACATTGTACTAGTGGCTTAAATGTCAGAGACCACCACATCATCGTTTGAGTATAAACATTTGCTATTCTCCATTCAAGATCATCGATAGTAGATAAATATATATTTTGTTGGTTTTTAAAAGCTGTATTAAGTCTATACTAATAAACAGAAAAAGCAAATTTCTGTATGTGAGAAATACTGCGCATGTCATTGCATGACATTGCTCCTTTAAATTTTCCCGTATAGTGTATATTAAAAAAGTGAAGGCTTGACATAATTGGATATGCTTTCCTTTTGCAGATAATCCTTGAGCTGGGTTTTTCTCACTGGGCTGCTGCTTTAGGTGGCTTCTTAGCAACTTTTGGTAAGATATTTCCTTTGCGTAAATCTGTTATTAGTAGTCTTTTCAAGCCCAAGTCTTTTCAAACCCTGCTTGGCAGAACTTTCCTTGATTTCCTCTTCAGTTAGAAGGAAAGCATGCATCTCCTCGTTATCGTCCAGAACTTTGGACATCTAATTTAACTCTTAACCAGTTTAAAACCTGCTATAACCAGTTTGAATTTTAACACCTGCCCAATTGCGGAAGATGTGACACAGAACATAGGGGAGTTCCATACAGAAGTATCCCTTCCTTCTTGCAAAGGACGGAAATTAAGGGAACCTCAGCTAAGCAGGGTATTTCAAGCACAAAATGTACGTTATATTAAATTTAACAACTTAGGGAAGAAAGATTAAGAATTTGGAGAGCCTTTTCAGTTCAGATTTTGTTGGTAAGTGGAGGATCCAGGTTAGGGTTAGGGTTAAAGTTAGTTCCCGTAGCACCCGCCTTCGTAAAATAGAACATTTAAAGCATTATTCCTCAGATTCACCCCAGTTGGTCATACAAACTAAAGAACTTTGATGACTTGTAAGAATGAATTTAATGAACGAAATGATATATGAAATGAATCATATATTGAACTGCAGATAGGAAATCAAGTGAAGCTATGATCCTTGCAGTTATCTCGCAATTTTAACAATTTTCATAACTGCGAGGATCATAGCTTCACTTGAAGAATGATTTTCTAACAGCTGGTTCTCTGTTTTGCTCCTTTTTTATTATAGATAACATGTTTATAGTGCACGGTAGACTTATCATGTTGGATGGCCTTCTGGTGTTTTTTACGACAGCATCATTACTCTGTTATCTTAAATTTCGTAAAGAATCCAAAAGGTATGTGTACGTTAGTTCTCAATCATCTCTCATTGCTACTGATAAGTCCAAGGTTTTTTATCAATCGACAGTTTTGCAATTACAGTGTACCTGTCTTTCACAAGCAAGAATATAAGCTGTATTAAATTCTGTTTTATTCTCCATAGACCATTTACCCAAAAATGGTGGATCTGGCTAGCATTAACTGGCATTGCTGTCTTGGGTGCTTACAGGTAAAATAATTAAATTCTCAAAGAATTGTATAAGCTATGTAATTGTGTACTTTAAAAGTGATTTTAAATACAGTATCTAGAGGCAAACCAACTATTAGTGCTGTAGGAAAACAAGAAATCAACAGAATGTAGTGAGATTTGCAAACTTGTTTACAACTAATGTGACATATTGAATTCAACTAAATAGGTGAATAAGAAATGCTGAATTCTTCATTTATGAAGAAAGTAAAGAGATTACATTATTTTGATTTGTATTGTTTAAACTAAGCTAGAGAACTGGAATTTCAAAAAATTGGTTAAATAAAATAATCAAGTGTGTTCTATTGACTCCCAAACTGCCCAAATTGATTTCCTATATTCCATGGTATGATTTCTACTTTTTGTAGCACCAAATACACTGGAATCTTTACATTCTTTACTATTGGATTTTTAACTGGCCGCGACCTGTGGAAACTCATTGGGGATCACTCACTTCCATCGGTATGTCCAGTAATTATGCAATAACCATTTATGTACAACTGTAACCTTTTGCTTGTCATTCCTTTAGCAGAAAGAATCAAAAGAAGACTAAGAGCCCATTTCTGAGTTGTTGCTTGCCTCTGTTTCAAAATGAATGTTAACTTTGAGCAAAACCATTATGAAAAATATCAAACTAATTTCCATTCATACATTATTTCTCATGATGACATCATACCATGAACTGACTGTGCGATTGCTTTAAAATGCTTGTCCCACATGGAACATGGAACAAATTATTGGAGGGCTGAATGAACGTGGTCTGGAATGCAAGCCTCAGCTTTTACCGACTCCTAGCCAGTACCCACCCACCTTGAAATCTAGAAAGTTGAATTTTTGCTTTCTGTTTCCTTTGGTTGTTTTTCTTGATCACTTTATTGTCTTTGTCTTTCTTGCAGTAATGCTTGAAAAAAGTATGATTTCTAATGCACTGATTCAAATTTCATTATTGCAGAGAGAGCTAACCAAGCACGTTGTTGGCAGGGGGATCTGTCTTGTCATTTTTCCTGGCATACTGTATTTACTTCAGTTTTTTGTGATGTTGACAATTTTACACAAGAGTGGGCCTCATGATGACATGATGTCCAGTGCTTTCCAAGCAAGTCTTGAGGTATTATGCTACAGCATAACCAGTCAGCAACGAGCAGAAATAATATTGTTACGGGTCTCTTATTTCTTCTTTGTAATCCCAGTTGGGTTTAGTAGAGGCAGAGTCAGTAGAGGTGTCATGTCCACTTATTACAATGCAGAGAAACCTGTGAGATTTTAACTTCATTATTGTATAATTTACATGTAAATAACTAATTTGCTGTGTCAAGAAGATTTTGATAGATATAAATAAATTTGTATCACCTGTGTATCGAACAAGACACAGGTAAGCATCTGACTTCACTAATTTGATTATTTAAAGACTCAAATATTTCTTTGTTTCTCATTTAACAAATGGCACCGCCCAGAGGAAACAGAGTTTTTTGTATATGATAATTATCAAATATCAGCTGCAAAACAGCCAAAAAAAAAAAACAACAGGACATTGTTTTTATTTTAATTTCCAAAACATCTGTGGGAATTTAAACAAAAATTCTAAAAATTCCAGAAGTAGTCATTTACTGTGTTTTTTCTTATTCTCTCTGTTTCTCTCAATTATATAAAATTTAATGTAGTTATGTAGAGGTTTGATTCGTCGAATAAAGGTCGTGGTCCCCTGTTAGTGGTGGTCTCTTTTTTTTGTGTGTCTGCTGGGCTGATGAGTGCGGGAAATGAGACCTCTGCCGATGACACTCTACAACAACAACTTTATTTAGCTAAATATAATTATATAGTTAGTGGATGGCTTACCCCGTAAATAGCTAGAAAAAGCTAATCAGGGCCGGGCAAGCCAAATACAAGAACACAGCTCAGGGCTGGAAATAATTTTTCTTTATTCACAGGACATATGTCCTTTCCTTTCTTCCTTTTGGTCGGACATTTGACAAATTGTACTGGACATAATTTATTGACCGTCAAAACCTTGAAGAAGATAACTGAAGATGTGCTGGTGAGATGTTCGGTCATCGTGTCTGATCATAATGTGAAATTGGCTGGATATTTTCAAAATTTGGTCGGACAATGTCCGATGACGGACTGTTATTTCCAGCACTGCACCTATTAAAAGACAGCGAGTTAACACAAGAACACTTAGTTTAACAAATTAACCATACAGATTACAAGAGGATTGATTATTGATGTATATCTATAAACTAATAATTAAAGGCCAGCAAGTTTTCTCGCACTCTTCAAACAACATGCCCCATGGTATGTTTGCGGACTGTGACTTGAGGCTGCCATGTCCCATGCATTCCAACATGAACATGCTCAACGCAGCGAGTTTCAACCCATGTCTGAGGTCTTTTTTCCTCAGTGCACTTGTCAGCCCAGAGAACACAAAAGAAGAGAGACCTCTGCTGGCAGGGAATGGTCATGGACACTGTATCTCTCTTTGGAAGCACCACCACTGCCATATATGTGATTACAGATTAATGACCTGTATGTTTAAAGTAATATCAGTTAAATACACATTTACAATGTAAGTGTAGTTTTTTTAATAATGTTAAGAAAGTGTGTAATCTAAACATGATTTACCTCAACTGTTACTTTTTCTAGGGAGGATTGGCTAAAATTACCCATGGACAAGCAGAGAGTAAGTTTTTATTTCAGCAGATCTGTTTGAAAGTACTACACGACTGTACAGTATTTTAACAATATCTTCATGTCATATCTTCAGTTTTTAATTGAGTATACTCACCTTGGTAGTGTCCCAGTAATTTCTCAGCCACAAGAATTTCAGCTGCCAAATTTGTCTCATTTTAGAGGTGGCGTATGGATCACAAGTCACACTAAGGAACACATTTGGGAAGCAGTGCTGGCTACATTCTCACGAACACACATATCCTGTCAAGTATCCTGATGGGCGTGGCAGCTCAGCACAGCAACAGGTCACATGTTATGGCTTTAAGGATGTTAATAACTGGTGGATCATCAAAGATCCAAACAGGTAATCCAGTGTTTCCACAAAGAGTGTTGGCCAGTTCACTCAGAAGAGCTGGCTGCATTTTTCCCTAAATCGAAAATAATTAAGACAGATTCTTTGAAACCTAAAACTAAAATTCATTTTGACAATGACAACATGAAGTCATCTAAATGCAATCATTAATTTTGCTTTTGAAATGAGGCATTTGGCATGCCCTCAGACACCTTATTTAATTAGGGGCATTTCTAGACATACGTATCACTGGGGGAAGGCAGAATCTGGTTTTAAAGTACCCTTGGTGCCAGAGGAATTTTTTTTCCAGTATCCGAGACAATGATACGTGAAATGAAGGCAACGACCGAGGACTGAAAAAATACATCTGGGGCCACAAGCCAACAACATGTGAATTAATTGACTATAAATTAATTAATTAATTTAGTTATTCATTTATTTATATGGTAACGAACTTAAAAGACTGCAGCATTGAGTGTGTGATTGTTGGAATTTTAGCTTCTGCAAACTCCTTATTTTAAAGATTTGTTCTAAAGGCCCTGGAAGCTACTTAAAATTGGTGGAAAAGACTTTCACATCAAGCATTTGTTTTTTCCCCTTTGGTTCTGTATTGCTTGTGTTTTCTGAGAGAAAAAATACCATTTACTTTCAGAGAATCCCTTACAATTGATTATCCACCAAGACCTGTACACAATGGAGATATCATTCAGATTGTCCATGGGGTGACTGGTAGAGCCTTAAACAGGTAAGCGCTTCAGAAAAAAAAAGCTGCAACATATATGATTCACTGTTATTTGTGTGGTATTTTATTGTAAAACACTATTGCCACATTTAAGAACTGTGGGCGACTAGTTATCTCTTTTTAAATCACGACGGCCCGGTAACTTACAATAGAGAACTTACGCAAGGACGACGACGATGATGGCTTCGAGAACGTTGTCTAAAAATATTATTTTTATAATTTCGCGAATAGGGACCTTAAGATCTACGACGGCGACTTCAAGGAAAACGTCACCTCAAAATATCACTTTGCTTTATCATAATTCTTTCCCGGTTATTTTATCACCTTCACTTCTTACAATTTGGGCCAAGTATCCTAAAAATAAATTGGTACGAGCAATTACAAAGTGAAAATAGAGAACAGAAAATTCTCTGGTGCATGCTCACGTTGTCATCAAAACCTCAAATTTGGTAATTTCACGTCGTCCTTATGCAGAGTACCGCAAGAATTCGTCCTAAAATCCGTGCTGCACGTGCAGCATGATAATTTATCAAGTGAAGCTGATTTCATATCCGTAGTTCATATATGATCCATTTCATATATCATTTCATCGACGATGATTCATGCTCTTGTAACCAACGATATCATTGTTTTGAGCCATTGCTGTTGCCGTCGCCGTCGTAAAATCTTAAGCTCCCTAATTTACGCAAAGTACTTCGGCATGGAAAGTGCGTATAACCATTTTCGATTAAGATGATTGCTATTGTGAATGGTGTGGATGTTTGGAGAGAAAAGTTGAAAATTCATCGTCATATGCTCGCGTCCTCCAAG
>NC_090870.1:51832021-51837021 GCF_036669935.1 Montipora foliosa
ATTTAAATGACGGCCATTTTGGAATAAGGTCTATTGAAAATTTCCCCGACATTAACAGTCCTTTGGTATTTGTTTCCAAGTGATTTGTTCGAGCACCCCTCCGCTCCCCTCTCCCATCCCCCTTCGCTCCCCTCTCCCATCCTCCCTCCTCTCTCCCCTCCCCCTCCCCCCGCCCCTTCTCCCGCAGCACGGGAGACAAGCACCCGGCACAATGTGGAAGAAAAAGGAGATAACCGCTAAAAACGCTCCACAAACGCATTTCCGCTACAAAACTACAGCTACGGTTACGCCGTGCAGTACTCAGCGCGGGGAACAAAACGCATGCACTGACCTGACAACACCACTGGCACATAAGCGTTCCTGTTGTTAACCTGCATTTTCTGCACTGCCACAGATCTCTGGAATGACTTTGCCTGACTGGGGCTTTCATCAGCTTGAAGTGTGTACAGACAAATCCATCAAACAGACAAACACCATCTGGAATGTTGAGGAACACCAGCAAAACATAAGTTATCGTAAGTTTGTGTTCCTATTTTACGTACTGTCCAACACCATTGACAAAATACCAGGACCGAAGAAATCTGTTAAAATCATTGACCGCTTTACATGCACCTCGGCAAATATTATCTGTTCAATAACATGCACACCATGAAAAAATATATGCCATTGGTGAAACGTGTAGGAGACTACAAGACCACTTTCGTGAACATTGACGACTGTTGGACAAGGAAGCATCCAAATCATTCTAGCCAACACACGATGATCAGCGGCATTTCCCTGGAACTCCGAAAAAACAGTGCTGAGCAAAGGTTATTTTTCAAATCGGCCCCTTCACTCCCCACGGGATTTACGAACGCTTTTACTTCAGTGAATTTAGTCTTGTTAGCTATAGGGCCCAACGAGCAGGTCTGACGAAACGTCAGCTTTCTATTTACCATCTCATATCCAACGTTCGCCCATGGAATAATCAACAAATATCAACTGAGTTGGTAAATCCATCAAAATGTGTGGATGGTTGAGCTAATAATAATAATAATAATAATAATAATAATAATAATAATAATAATAATAATAATAATAATGATGATGATAATGATGATGATGATGATGATGATGATGATGATGATGATGATGATGATGATAATAATAAAATGAATGGAAACATATTCGTCAATTTTGTGACTTGTGCAAGTGAAAAGAAGCCTGAAAAAATTCAGACTTGAATGGGACTTGAACTGAAAGAAGCCAGAGATCGTGCTGTAGACGTGTCTACCACTTCGCTATTAAGTCATCTGGGAGCTAGTCAAATGTCATTTAAGAGGAAGCCTTGGCAACCACGACGGCAACAATTACATACATGAATATTTGAAAAATATGCATTTTCTTTAAAATAATTAATTTCTTCCTGTCATCTCGAGAACACGACCTTCGGCCATTTTGGAAAAAAAACACCTTGGGTGAGTGAGAGAATTTTCAATAATCCCCTATGTAATTATACTAATCCATCTTAACGTTATTATAACAGCTGAGGGGCAAGATCAAAAAGATGAAGCCGAAGCGAAGAAAACAGAATTTGTGGAACGAGCTTCAAAGCCCATGCCTTTCCTATCCAAATTCTGGGAGTTGCAGGTACTTGTCACAATGGCTAAAAAACACAACTTGTATTTTCGCCTTCGTCATTTCGGTGGCTCTCAATTAACGTCGATCCTTCGCTTATGTTGCCATTTCTATTGTTTTCCTTCAGCTAAAGATGTTGGAATCTAAAAAGGAACTTGCCAATGAACACACATTTGGTTCTCGTCCTTCTTGGTGGCCTCTAATGAGACGAGGAGTTGCGTTTTGGATTGCAAGAGACACGAATGTGAGTTACCGCCAGTTTACATTCTAAGGCAGTTGCGTGCGCCATTCGTGGCAATTCATCTCTCAAAATTGATGCGGTACGTTCTCTCGTTTCTCGGATTTTGACTCGCTCCGGATGATGTCGAAGAAGTAGTTTTATTGGCTATTACTACAAAACGTTGTGATAGAGACGCAACATTTTTGCGACGTTTGATAAAATCGTTTCTGCGTTGCGACATGCTACAAAAACTGCATGGATCGATTCGCTCTGACTACGGGCTTACACTCGAAACCTCCCTATTTTCATCCTTTCAGTCCCACATTCGAAATGTTCATTCTCCCAACTAGTACCGCAGAGTTCTTTCTTGGGTAGTCGTGAGAATTTGGTGTTATATCAAGATCTCACCACTTATTCTGATAATAATCTTCCTTCTCAATACTGACATTACATTGAAATTGTGAAGAGAATTTACATAGCGATCACTCCAGGAGGGTTGAACTCGTCGGATGCAATCAAATGTTTGGTTTCACGATCGCAGCCTAGACGTCGAACCAGGTTTTGCCCAGGACAACTTCAGCTTGTGGTTAGGACAGAACATGAGCCCTTAAACTCCAGATTACAATTACAGTTCCTCGATCACTCGCCCACGCAATATACCATATTCGTATTCTCAGTATTGGACTGGAACTAGCTTGCAATGGAGGCTTATGCTGGCGAATCTTTTCAATTGCAAATACTTTTTAATATATTCCCTCGCATTAGCCTCCATTGCAAGCTAGTTCCAGTCCAATACTGAGAATACGAATATGGTCTATTTCATGAATTCGACGAATCTCTTCAGTGAAAAATCTTTTTTGTGCTGAATGTATTTATTTCCGCGTTGTTGTTTCAGGCTCAGGTGTTCTGCATTGGCAATCCCTTCATTTGGTGGGCGACAACTCTTTCGGTTCCTGTCTACTTCGGTCTTTTAGTGTTTTATTTATTAAGGAGGAGACGAAAAGTACACGATTTATCCCAAGGTAAGCGTTTACCGCCTTGGATTTCCTTTACTTGTGATGACCTATCCAAAATCAGCACTACAGTATTTTTCAATCATAGCTAGGGCCATGCTAAGCCGGCCTGACTTTTAGACACGCGATCGCAACATAATTCAATACAATAACAACACTAATAGAAAAAACTGAAAACCGAAAATATTTCAGTTCTTTCTGAAGATGTAACCACTCCAAAACATGCTAATGCAATGTGCCCAACTGAAAAGGCCATAAACGGTGGACAGGTGCCCATCACCCGGAGCGTCCATCCAGACTATATCCTTGAGTCAACCTTTGCCCGTATCTTTTTGTTTTTAGAATATTTTGTGAGACGAACGCGATCACTGGTGCGTGACTACTTGTGATGTAATACAAAAACTTTGTTCTGATTGGACGGCATAGTGCATTCGCGGGAATTCGAACGTCTAAAAATAAAAAGATATGGGCAAAGGTTGTCTCCAAGGGTTTATATGGGAGATTGAGGCTCCGGGTGATTGGCTCCTGACGGTGGATGGGCGGTGTAGGTCCGGCAATGCCCATGGGACCTTGGACGAGCCATTTGACCTAAAAACTACCAGCACACCAGACCCCATTCTCCTAGTCGAGTTTGAGAAAAACATCTTCCGTCTGGTTTGTTTGTGGTTGGTAACCAACGGACTTTGACTCGTTCCTCGGCCAATGGAAAAACACTTTCTGCTTTCTTCCTTGTAGCGGGGTTGGTTCGAATCTCGAGACCAGTTAGGCAGCCTCGGCCAAAAGGAAGGGGGGGGGGGGGGGGTTTAAACTAAAAACCGCGTTCAGTGAAAACTTATGAAAAGGTGCCCTGTGTTAAGGCTGAAAAGGATGGCGGTCGTTTCGCTCGAAATGAAAAGTGGGAATCTTTTCTTTCACTTGTGTTAATCCAAACTGTACTTCAGGTCTGTGTTTTGTAAAATAATCTCTTTGAGCTTTGCGAAGTATGATCCTCTCTACAAAACTAATAAAGTTATTTTTGGTTCTTTTTCCAAGCTTCCTGGAATCAATTCGTGTTTGTTGGAGAGGCAGTGGTTGTAGGATACTTTTTCCATTTTATCACGTTTTTTCCCATGGAGAGGACACTGTTTATTCATCATTACCTGCCTGCTTTGTTTTTTAAAATCGTGATGCTACCCGCCATATTGGAGCATATTCATCAAAACATTCTCAGGTAAGTTGTCAAGTTTCCAAGGATCGCTTTTTGCCCCTGAAACTCGACAATTTCGTTCTCTTCAACCGACTCTCAGCGCATTGTACACCTGTCTCTACAGTATATTATTTGCCTTTGGCTCTGTGTCGTCAGTCTTTGCGGCGATTGTTTTGAAAAAAAGTATGAAATTTAAAAAAAGTAAAATTCTACTTATTCCCTCCTTTTGTTTGGAAAAGTCAATATTTCAGTGGCTCTTTCAGTGGAGCACAGGATCACCAAGGTCACATTTTGAAATCCACGGCATCGAGAAAAATTCTGACCTTATTAAGATAATGGCAATGCTTTGTTTGAGTCTTCTCGAGAGAGAACGAAACCCATAGGCCTTGTTTGACTTGGTGAAATTTAAAACCATTACACTGTTCGGAAAGGTAGGGTTATGTACCCGTGACTTTGCCTCAAAGCCCTGTGGGCCCCACTGTCTTATTTTTGACCCTCGTTATAGATTAACCTGGCTTGGCAAAGTTGCAACCTTTCATTTTGGGTTGTGTAGTGTTTACCTTATCTCAGCGACAGCCACATTTTTGTTTCAAATATTTAACAGTTTGTCAAAAGTGGCAAAATTGCCTTCGTGGTCGTAAAGTGTTTACAGTTGCGGTAATTTGCACCTTCTGCCAGATATTCGTTTTCAAACATTTTCGGATGATAAAATGTTTGTACTATGTTTTTGTTGGGGCGGAAAAAAATTTGGGACATTTGTTCTTCCGAGAAATTTCGTTATTGCCAACGAGCAAGCCGAGCGAAGACGCGAGGCTTGCGAAGTGGCCAGTGCAGCAAGCAGAAAAATTCTCGATCGTGCTGTGAAAAGTGTAATGTAAGGCTACGTAGTGTAATGTAAGGTTCCCTGGAGATTTTATTGGGGACCAATGAAAGAGCGCGTGTTTTAATGTGTGATGATGTCGTT
>NC_090870.1:51842021-51852021 GCF_036669935.1 Montipora foliosa
AAATGAATCATTGCTTTGGTCTTAGTGATTGCCCTTTAAAATCTCTCGCCACATTTCAGCCAATCAAAGACGAGCAAAACCAACAGGCCATTTTCGAAATATCAAATATTCAGCTTGATAGTGAGGCAATGAAGACAAAAACAATAGAAACACGTTGGAATGAATTTGAAAATATTTACATATCGTCCACTTTCCTGTGGCTGTCCTCTAAACCTCTCTTTCCAGCTGAATTGTAATATGCCGAAAAGAAAAACCTTAAATAACAATGACCACGACCAGGTTTTCTGAGCCCGCGAGACTGAGTACCCCCAGCAAACCATTGTTGCTTTAACGAAAACCGCTGGTCAGCAACCTGGTTCTGGTCATTGCTGCTTAAGGTCTTCCTACCGAAAAGGCCTATTGTGACTTTCTCGCACGCGATTTTTCCCGCGTTTGGCTCCAGTCTGATGTGATTGGCCAAAGAAATTACACAGGATTTGGATTTGAATCGCATACCTAGGGGAATTCTCTCCATCTGATTGGCTATCAAGACGTAGTATTCTGTGTGGAATTGCGACTTTAAAACGAGCATTAGCAACTATGTTTTCAAACCACATTTTTCCGTTTACAAGTGAGGAAAAAACAAGTGAGGAAAAAGAACTTTTCCTGGCTCCTGACAGTCGACGCAGCTCTTTGAAATGGCTTGTTTTAGTGCGCATTGCCAAAAGTAAATTAAATGGCTTCATCTTTGAAAAAGCTATGCACGTCGCGACTCGTGCCATATCGGTTTTTCGCGTGAAATTTAACGTGGAATTCACGAGTCATGTGGTGAATTTTCCTATAAACTCCGCTCCATTATCAGCACCTTACCTATAGGTTTGCAAGATCTTTGTTTTTCCCTGTGATGTATCACAATACCTTAACTTCACTTCTTCAACTCTTCCATCAGGATAAGCTACAACAAAAAAACTTATCATTGGCTTCTTTCTTAAAATGCCGCGACTTGACCCCACAGGACTAATTGTTAAGACCGAATTCCCTCAGTTCTGCAGTAAAAAAGCTAGGGGATTGTTTGTAATGCAAACGTTTTTATCCTCTTTGGCAGATAAGTGTTCTCTTCGTGTCATATTACGGGGAGCTTTACACAATAACTGGGGAAATGGACAAGAGAACAACAAAACTGCACATTTTAATTCATGAAAAAAAGCAATAACCGGGCTTTGCTCGCTCTAAGCTTGAGCTTTTCTCTTTGTTGCAATTCTTTGGCGTTCTCTGTTAATAGGCCATTTCCGAGTTCAAGCCTGCCTCATCTTCACAGCGAGTCTAAGTGCGAAGTTTTTGTTGTGAAAATTAGTTTTCATTCATATGTAAAGCAGAACTAATTACCATTACAAAAACTTCGCACTTAGACTCGCTTTGAAAGGGAGACAGACATGAACTCGGAAATGAACTATTAAGCAGCGAAGTAAAATGACCCGACTTGAGGCCGCATGGAGGACATGATCACATTCTCGCTATATTTTTTACCCTACATTTGGACAACCTCGTTCCCAGGGTCCTCTCTTTCCCCAGTCTTTCTCGAGAAAGTACCCAGGTTGCGGCTGGTCACGTGTCTGCCAGATTTTTGCAGATTTCAGAAAAATGAACAAGGGGAGGGGAACGAAGGTTAAAGTTTTGGCTCCAATGAACTCATCTACTGAGCTCAGTAGGGAGTGGAAATTAATCATCGCGTGGCTCGAGAATACCTATCAATCTCCAACAAAGTAATTATCTTCCGTATTCTGTTGGAAGTACTGTCACTCTATTTCACACAAATTACTTGTTTTACTTTTAAAATCACGATTGTATCACCCAAAAGCAGCACAACTTGGAAGTCTACCTCAAGAACGTGGGCGCCATTTGGAAAAGAAAAACAATCTATTTCGTCCTCCCCTAGATAAAGCTGAATACTATTGATAAAATTCGGTCGAAGACCCACCCTCCGTATGCATTTCATTTGTACTCCAACATGATCTCTTCTCTAAATTTACAATTATCGTTAATTTGTAATTTGCTTTGGATTTACTATTATCGTTAATTTAGAACACTGTGACCCAGGACGTAGCAGAGGAAATAAGGAAAATATAAAATTTTATCCGTGGATTGGATTTGAACCCGGAGTTTCTACTCTATAGGAACCGCTTCTTTCTCCTTTACCAGATCAAGACTTTCAGAAAAAAGATTTACTCAACTCTCGCATAGAATATTGCTGCGTAAGAGTAATTAGGCCTAAGATTTGATTTTAAAATGTTTAGCTGTCGTGAAGTTTGGTAAACGAACTTTCCCAGTGAACAACATTGTTTGTTGCCAAATAATAATACAGCATTAACAAACAGTGTTTAAAATACTGTCCTTGAGCAGCTAGCGGTGTGGTGGTCAGGTGGTTTGGTGACGAATTAATCAACATTCCCAGGTTTTCGAGTCCAACGTCCATACACTTGGGTTTCCTCTTAAAAGATATATCACCATTTCCCATAATCCACATCAAGCATTCAGCATTCTAAATTAACGACAATAGTAAATTCGGAGCAAATTTCGAATTAACGATGATAGTTAATTCGAGGTAGAGAACGGGTTCTGTACTCATAGGCACGTGATCAGCCGCAGCCAGGGTAATTTCTTCAGGGAAAAAGAGAGTGGGCCCTGGGAACGACGGAGGTTGACATTTGGAACGACTTGGAAGAGATGCTTCAGGATACCAATAAAATAGTTTGGAGTTTTGAAAATTACACGCTCGTGTCGGGTGAAAACTCGCATGTAATTTACTTTTATTACGGCAATTCACGAATTGGTGTCAAAACTTCACGGATTTTCCAAATATGGTTGTTAGTTCCTTACCATGTTTATAAAAGCAGCTAGAACCAAATGGGCAAGTCCCTTTGCCTTGGTTGAAATGCCTGCAGGGCTTCTCTCTGCAAAATCAGTTAAGGAATAAGCGATTGTCGAGATGCAAAGATTTTAAAGTCGTAAACGTGATAACGTCAACGCGCATGGTATAATAGCCCATTTCCGAGTTGCTGCATGCCTCAGTTTCAAAGCGAGTCCTAGTGCACAACCATTCAAATGGAAATGAGTTGCGTATTCTTATGCAAATAAAACTCATTTCCCTTACAATAGTTGAGCACCAAGACTCACTTCGAAACCGAGACAAACAGCAACTCGGAAATGGCCCATTAAAGGAAGATGGTTATTACACTTAGCAGTTTTCGAATGGCTGTCGAAAGTACTTACGCGATTGCAATTGCTACGCTTGGTGATTGGCTTAAAAAGCTCGTGCCAGATTATCAACCAATGGAAATGAAAACCAAAACCAATCGCCACTTGCACGTGCGTTATTTCCCGCGCTTAGAGCAAGTTACATGAGATTGCTAAGAATTTGGATTGGTTCATTGCGCTGTTTGCAGCTGCTGTGATTGGTCGAACTAATTACTTTGGTAGTTGTCTTACGACACTCAATTGAAAACCACTCTAATAATAATAATAATAATAATAATAATAATAATAATAATAATAATAATAATCCAGTGTATCCCCCCTTGGTACTCTCCAGTCTCACCTAAACCCGAGTACAAGAATGACCGAGCGTGCGCGTACTGGAATGTCCCAGTATTTGCTGAAAATACGGAAGTTAGGGCTAACAGAATTGATGCGAGAATTGTGGACAGAAAGGAGAAGAAGGTGATCCTTATTGAGATGAGCTGCCCTTGGGTTTCCAACAGAGAACAGAAGAAACAGGAGAAAACTGACAAGTATGCGCCGTTGAGATGGGAGATGCGCCAACAGTTCCCCGGCCACACTATCACACAGTTTAATGTGATAGTTGATGTACTAGGAGGCTACTCTATGGAGACGGCGGAGAAAGTTAGGAAGTTTTTAGGTTTGGATAGAGGGAACCAGGTTTTGTTTAATATGCAGAAGGCAGTTTTATCGTACACCCTAAACATAGCAAGGTCATTCAAGGTTTCGACGAGTTATTAAGGAAAATAAACTCTTGTTCCTTTCTCAAATGTTGGTTCGTTAGTTATTACCAATTGGTTTGTAAATAGGTTTAACAGTAGGGATTGTTACACAATAGTGCCTTTTCCTACTTATATTTGTAAGCATACTTACGTACTACATACTGCATAATAATAATAATAATAATAATAATAATAATAATAATAACAATAATAATAATAATAATAATAATAATAATAATAACAATAATAATAATAATAATAAAGAAAAACAACTCTTACCTCAAGGCTGACTTGTAGCCATCTATTAGCTTTTTCTTTTCCGTTGGATCATCAACCCAAACTTCACTCTGCAAAGTGTTAACATGTACACATTTTGATTTCACATGAGCAAGCAACAACGAATCTTCCATTCACTCTCTATTTCAATTCAAGACCATTCCTACCAATCAAGATGTACATAGGTTTCGTCCTCGATCATTGTGAGAAATACTTCGAGGGCACAATTTTAAGCGAACTTATGTTTTCGCTGTAGCTGTCGTCCCTTAAAACGTCCTTTTCGCTGGTTCATTCGCACATTCAGAGAGACTGATCTTAGAAAATATGAAATGCATTGAAATGGACATCAAATAAAAATTAGTTCAAACATGAAGTATAACTTAAGGCCCGGACAAACAGCTTGCTCTATCATCAACATTTGGTTCAACAAAGCTTCACGTGACGCCTTCTAGTCAGTCCCAGGCTGCAGCCGCGGTTGTTACTATGGATACGAAAATGGATACGTCATTGAGAGATTGATTAGTGCGCAGGCGCATACCCAGCAATGTTGAAAGAGGGGGGGGGGGGGGCAAACGACTTCAACTTCGTTCAATATTCGCGATAACACAAGAAACGTTGAATGGTTGTTGACGCAACTTCGATTTAACCTCGATTCAACATGTTTCAACACGGTTGAAAGTAGGTAGGTAAAAGTCTGCTTACGAGCCAAGTGGCCCATTAGGCCGGACCTTATCCCAGTATCTGTAGCATGAAGCGACTAAGAGTATTTCTACTTCTTCCTGGATGGGATGCTAGTTCATCCCAGGGCTACCCCCAACATTTAAGAGAAAAGTGTCTTAACCAAGAACACAACACAATGACCTCGGCCAGCAATGTTCCCGGCCAGGACCCGAACCCCGACCACTCGCTCCGGAGTCGAGTGCACCAACCATGAGGCCACCGCACCACACGGTTGAAAGTAGGGGGGGAGGGGGGGGAGGGGGGGGCAAACAAAATCGAACGGACTTTGAAGCAAATGTTGACGCCGCTTGCATCCCCTACTATGGGCCTTTACACGCGCAATTGACCAGCTTCCAGCTGGTTTGATAGCTCAGTTGGTAGAGCAGACGGCTTCAACATTTGCTTCAACATCCGTTCGATTTCCGGCGTTGAACAGCGATGCTGGAACCGACGTTGATCCGGGCCTTTAGTTGCTTATCGAAATATGATGATCAAACTTTCATTTCGTTGGGAGAAACTACAAATCATAACAATTCAAACAAATGGATTTTTGAGGAGACAGTATTTGAAAAAACCAACTCAACAAACAGTTGACTCAGACTCCGAGACTAATGGTGGAAAGTAGGACGTAAAATGTCAAGATTCTTGACTTACCGGGGTAACAAATGCTGACGGGACACGGCAAATTGGACATGCTCTGAGGAAGACAAAAATGACAATTGTGTCAGCAGAGAAAATAAAATTATCCTTCATTCCCTATGGCCAAGTGCTTCTTTGAATGGAATATAGCGATATAGTAGGCGATGTTGCACCGTCTCGGCAATTGCGCATCTTGTCTCGAAAGTTTGTTGCAACAAAAGTTGCTTGTTACTGCGCCTTTCAATAACATGCGGACTCTTTAATTCAAAGGTCAACCGACAAATGCGTTTTTCGCTACCGTCAATCAAATGGTCGGCGGCTCCTCCCAGCTTCCGACTATGTTGACTGAACTGGGCTCAACGATGTGATTTGATTTCTGCGCGCTCGACAGTAGTCGGAAGCTTGGAGAAGCAGCCGAACATTTTGGTTTTCTTTTCGGATTTTTGCAACGTCAATAAAAAAGTCAATATGTTCAAAATAATAGAATGCATTTAAATTTGGAACGATAGAAGAGAGATAAGTCGGGAAATAGCCAGCCAAAAACCGCTAAAAATCTGTCCGCCATTACTCGGACGGCATTGGAGAAGCCTGCGATTGTTTTGTAAGCGGTCTTCACGCAAGACTTGGCTCGTGACGTCATACGCGCATCGCTTCGTGGCGTTTGACAAAGCGAACAAGTCGATCAAGGAGTATCAGTAATGATATAATATCAGCAAAAAGCAACTCGGCGATCTCTCACATCTCATAGATGGCATGAGGAATTAGCCGCGTTTATTTTGAGCGTTGCGCGTATGACGTCAGACCCAGGCGATCCAGCTAGACCCAACCCTTTTCCTCGCTCACGGTCATTTGCCGTTCGAGAAATGGCGGACAGCGAAAACCGAAAAACTGCGTTACAATAATCATACTTCCCGTGGGAATTTTGAGATAAAAATTGGCATGATACCTATTTAGTACGTCTATTTTCAAAATCTGAAAAAAAAAGGCATGCAAAATTTTCATCGTAGTGGCACTTCAAGGAAGCATTTTAATTCTGCTGCTACAAAACTAAGCGAAAAAGATGACGAACATTTCACACAGCGCGAAATATATTGAAGCGCTGCGAGGAGATTTGCAGAAAATACAACCGACTTCACTTTTCGCAACAATTTAGGCAACAACAACTAGAAAAGTCGAAAGGTTAGTATGTTTGGGAGGCGCCTACGACACTTTGACCTGTTTAACGAAAGTACTAAACCGACGAAGACAAAAACACAGTCAATCGATGTTGCACGGACTGAACGTGCGAAATATAAAATTCACTCATGCCTCAGTACATGTCAATTTGTGCAACTCAATCCAGCATGCGAATGTCAACAAAGAGCTTGACTTGTTGCGACCATAGTTAATAGAGGAGAATGGTTTTGAAACGCGATAAGTTTCTTTGTTGTAAGTTTTTGTTCTCTTTTTTGACAATGACCGTGCACAAAACACAATAGTTGTTTACTCCGTACTGAGGCACTAACCAATAGAAACGTGTTGATTACGTAATTCATGCATAGTGTATGAGCGCAAAACAAAAGATTGTGCACGGTCGTGGACTTTCCAACCTAAATCTTGGCATCTTTGTTTGCTCCTTTGATCTTTGCCGAGCTTCCTAACCATTCCCCTCTATTAACTATGTTGCGACGTTTGTCAACTTTGGATTTCATCGTTGTTCTAGTCGCATTGTACCTGACAATCTTGGTTTCAGAGGAGTGTGATGTGTTTCTCCACTTGCGAATACACGGCAAACAGAAAGAGTGATTACAATCGGCTGAAAAGAAATCAAGGAATGACAACCTTCACGTTGCTTTGACGAAATAACGACTAAAGGCCTGGCCAAACGCACGCAAAATTTCAACGCAACATCTTGCAACATTGTTGGGCACAACATGTTGCATATGTTTGGCCACCCTGTTGCAGTATGTTGCAACATGTTGGATGATGAAATTTGAATACGGGAAAATTTTTCGTGCAACATTTTGAATGTTGCATGATGTTCTACTCGTTCACGCAACATTGTTGTACTAGAGCATGCGCGCTAGGTCCACTTGTTGCGTGCCAGGGGCCTGGGTCGCATAACATTGACATGTTGCGTTGAAAATATTGCGTGCGTTTGGCCAGCCCGTTCAACACATGTCGCAACATCATGTAACAATGTTGCAAGATGTTGCGTTGAAATGTTGCGAACGTTTGGCCAGGCCTTAAGATAAGATCAGATAAGATCAGCTATTTATCCACGCTGGCCTACTTCAACACAAAGCTGGTTTCCAGCAAGGGCTTGCATTAATAACTAAATTACAGTATCCAAAAAGAAATGCTTAAAAAAAACCTTTAATTACAAATCAATTGACCTAAATGTTAAACAATATGACAATACATACAGCAACGTTCTCATTGAGTATTACTATCTAAAAGATTACCATACATTGCAAACTTAGAACATAAGCTTGTCTTTAGCGAAATCTATCTACACTGTATTACTGTGCCGAGGACTCAGAGAATTTATGGTCGAGGCAAGCGATTCACAACTCCGAGCCTCATTTGGTAAAGAGTTTCACAATTTTGCACCACCGTAGGTTAGGCTATGTTTCATTCTCTCCTCGGTTGGGGAATAACAACACTAACTCTCCTTTTGGTATTTCCAAACCAAACGGAACTGAAAAGAAATGATAAGTCAATCTTTTCGGACCCACTTTAACTTGACAAGAATTAAGCCTAAACAGGCCTTAAGTCGTTCAATACTAGGTAAATCAAAGTGTAATATGATAACAAGGTTCTTTTCTGTAACGGAGGAGACCCAAGTAGATGAAGTCAAGAGATAATACTCGGAGTGCTCCATTGCAGGAGTCGAATCTACGACATTCTGCGGCAGAATTTTGTCACCGCAATTAGTCGCACGAATTCAAACCAGTTTGAATTCGTGCGACTAATCACAGCGACAAAATTTGCGAAAGCAGCACTGTCGCCTGCAACAAAATATAAATGAACCAATGAGAGACTGTCATATGGTCAGCCATATTGAATTAGAAAACTAGTTCACATTCCCCCTCATATGAGATCAGTGCATATGCACCGAACACGCGTCGTGTCGCAGCGACTTGTTTTGCACGTAGCACACACGGAGCAACTTGTCGCACTGTGAGACCTGTCGCTGCGACTTGTCGCCTAGTGTGTCCCGGCCTTAATGATCCTGTACGTTCTTTGTAAAATTTCGAATATTCAAAGCATTATTGCTCAGATATTTTCCTTCATATTGACAGGGTTTATCCATTAACTCTGATATTGATAAGGGCTTATTCTCTATTTTCGAATTCCCCATAATACACTTTGTTTGCCCCCCAAATTTTGCATAAACTATTGTTTTCAAATGCTCTTGGGGACACTGCATATTCCCAAGAGCATTTGAAAACAATGGTTTATGCAAAATTTGGGGGGGGAAACAAAGTGTATTATGGGGAATTCGAAAATAGAGAATTGCTGTATCAAGGCTAACGTTCATATGAGAATTCCGTTGGGATTTCACTGCAACATAAAGTGAACCTTAATCAGTTGATTCCGTTTTCTATTTTATTGGATACCGTATGTTATATACGGTAAAGGGTGGAAAGTATCACAATAACATTTCTTAAACGGGCTACTACTTAAGTTATTTACGAAATGACAAGGACACAACTAACTTAAGATTCCAAATCTTTGATCACTAGGATTTTCTTTCTCTCGCACTACCTCCAGACAGATTCCACATGTTACTCCTTGACTTCTGTAAAGAGAGGAAGAATGTCGTTAACACAAAGAACTTGAAACAAATGGAAACAAATTAGGTACAAAACTATGACTGCCTCTTGGACCCACCTTTGCACAGCGAATGAATGTTCCATGTCTTTCTCGTGACTTTCGATACACACTTGACGATGCTCTAAAGGAAGAAAACAGAAATTACTACGACTTTCGCTTCAGTAAGGCACCTGGGAAGTTTGGTGATAAGGTTTCGATGTTAAAGTTACCACGTTGTCTGACAAAGAAACTGTTGATCTGTTTGGCGCACCTTTTCAGAAAACGTAAGGTGCTCGATTCATGCACTGAAACGGAAAAAGCTGCCTTTCACAACGTGGTAACGTCAAAACTTTATCACCGAACTTCCCAGTTGTCTTACTCAACTGAAAATCGTAGTAAACCCAACAACTACAGCAATTTAAAGTACCCCACAGAATCTATGAATTCTTCACGACAATTCTATCTTTCAAGCAATATCTTCATTCCTAACAACTAAACGAAAAGTCTCAAAGTTTAATGAGCCTTCAGTCGGTAGAGCAGCGGTGATCCAACCCGAAGGTCGTGGGTTCAATTTCCACCCTGGTCAGAGT
>NC_090870.1:51857021-51862021 GCF_036669935.1 Montipora foliosa
AGAATTACATCAAAGTGGAGTGGAGTTTCTTTAAATTTGCATCAAAGCAATGAAATCGATTGCAACACTCTGTGTTCAAATGTAGACACATCAAAGAAATATGAGCAAGCATCAAAGAAGTTAGGGTTAGACAGTTATTCATATGAATAATACATGTTCAGATAAAAATCTTTAAACCAAATTAATTGCTTGAATTGATTTGCATCATTATATTTTCACTACCACCATAATGATTGAACTTAAATTTTAGTTTGCTTTGAGGCATCTGCAGGCTACTACCCCCAATAAATAACTTACACTTCTTAGAGGTGGTAGCTGCCAGTACTGTTTTTTTTATTTTCTTATCTTTTTTATTAATTAATTGTACTTTTTCACATTCCACACAGCTCTCTACCACCTCTAATTTCATTGAACCAGCACAGAATGCAAATCTATTGAGTTTTAACAGAAACCCATAAGGGTTGAAACGTGCAACGGCCTCTTGTGTGCTGGGAGACAAGCTTCTGAATATTCAATTTGCTAAGTACCATATTTGGAACAAAAAGAGCGAGGGGTTTCCAAATATGGTACTTAGCACTGAAACATTCAACCAATCAGTTCGCACTGAATATTCGGAAGCTGTGAACGCGCGTTACACGTTTCAACCCTTATGGGTTTCTGGTTTTAAGGAATGGGCTCCATTGTATGCTTTTTGTGTGTATGGTTTTCTAAATCAATCACATTACAGCAGTTGTAATAGCTGCATCCTGATTCAAATTTTTAGCCTTTTTTCTGGATAACACTTTTTAACTTACATTTAATCAACTAGCAATGATAAAATAAAGTAAATGATACTCACTGGAACAAATGCAGTTGCCTCAGCCCAGTTCTTAGGATTCTTTGTCTTGTTTTTCGTGAGCGTGACCATCTGGCATTAAAATTTAAATGAAGATCAACTTTAAGCCAAAACAACAACGTCAGCAGTGGAGTATCACCCAAACCCTCAAACCCCTGTTAGGAACTTAGTTTCTCATTCTAATATTTGCTTACATTGTTTTCTTTATTTTCTTCCACGTTTTGTCTCTGTAAAGGCAATGCTTTCAGACCAGAGGAACTTTTAGACCTTCAAAATAAAAAGGGAGACCAATGCAATGCTCTAGCAATGAAATGTACATATGTGCAAGTTGTGATATTAGCAACCCTCAGTGGAAAGGTTGAAGCATACAACTATGCAGCAATCCTCTGTCAACCATGCATGTTACAGCTGCCTCGATAAAAAAAGAACATAAATTTCATTGTTTGTCTAATTTATGCCATTGTTAGATGTTAGATGTTACTCACTTTATGATATCGTAATTAAAACAGCCCAAGACTTTCACGTACCTTGCAGAGGAAGGTTTCACATGGTCAAACCGGCAACTACTTCCATAAGAACAAGCTCCTTGACGATAATATTTACAAATCTTAGGACAAGAGAGTAAAACAGACAAAATGCAAGTCATTTATTAACTTATTAATTATAAAACACTTCTCATTGCTTCACTGTATAGAATTTGTTCTATAGAATTTGTATAGAACATTGATTTTTCTTATGCAAAAAATCCCCCCAAAACATACAGCATAACGGGTTGGAGATAGTCAATACTAATGTTAAAAGGTCACTGTATACATCGTTAATAATTATTTTAGTCTAATCCATTTTTTACTATTTAAAATGTTCAGGTTCAAAATACCCTTAAACTTCAGTCAGTTAGTCAGGTGTATTCCATTGCTCTAATCAATAATTCTTTATCTGTATGACAAGTAAAATCTATGTTTTACAAGTCTTAGATTAATGAGTATCCCAAATACATAATTTTCCTCCCTGGGAAAGCACAGTCTAGATTGATAAAACCGTTTTCATGTGGACATATTCATTTGAAGTGCTAGTCGGGGTCAGTGTATACAGTATGTATAGTAAGCTGGAAGTATATGTTTAATTGCTATGTGTCTGTTCAGTAATAGATCACAGATAAGGTCAAAATGTAGTTACAACAAAAAAAGTGATGTTCTTACCCCATTTTGACATCTTCTGTGGTCTATTACTGAACAGACGAATGGCAAGGTGGAATCATTTTTTCCATACTTTTAGGATAAAGAAATAAAAGTTTTGATGATGACTTGAGCTATTAGACAAAGAAAACTCAAAATGGAACTGGTTTGAAGAATTTTAAGCCATTGACTCCTGGGGGTTCCCCATTGACGAGAAAAATCATCTGGCGTTAGACAGAGTAAAATACTAAGTATGGCCGGTTTAGTTTATGGGTGATTGGGTTAAACCAAGAAAAAAAAGATCCACAACATTAAAGAAATAGAAAACATGTACCGTGTTCCTATCAAGTTATAGAAACAAGGGTGAAAGTTTGGGAGAACGAGAAATGCTGTGGGAACACGAGCCACAGGCGAGTGTTTCCATAGCTTTTTTCGAGTTCTCCCAAACTATCACGAGTGTTTCTATCACTCGATAGAAATGCGGAGTACATGTTTTCTATTTCTTTTAGAAAACAATGCGATGAGAAAAAGGAAAACAACTTGTTGACTCAAATTATCAAAATGTAAATTCTCTTTGCTCGTGCCATCACTACGTCAACAGTTCGTGCTAGTTCTGTGTCTCCGTCGAGTTATAGAAACACGATTTTTATCCAATCAGCGTGCATATTTCCTTAGGACTGTTTTCTAAATATAGCATGCTGTTATACACACCATAGATGGTTTATCTTTAAGGTCATGAGAATATTTGCAGTTGTCTCCTTCCCTGCAAACTCCATGCATATAGTACCTTCAAATGATAAAACTCAACATCATGCCGAGGCCAATCATATCAATAACCTTCAACTCCTTACATGTAATAGTAGGGAGCTTAAGCAACGACAACGGCGACGGCAACGAGAACGTCACAAATGTGCATATTTAGTAGGCAAAAACAATAGCTTTGCACGCCCTGCACATGCGTTTTTCACTTTTGTCCATTTCTTTGCCTTCGTCAGCAAAACTACAATGTGAAATAGCCAAATTTGAGGTTTTATGAACAACGTCATTACTTGAGGATAAATTTTCATTTTCTGCCCTAAATTGAGCGCCGCTCCTACCAGCGTCGTTTTTGAGGAACTACCATACCCCCGTCATATTAAAAAAGTCGAAATAGTCACGAAGCGATTACAACAGGCTTTTAGCCAGGATTTTGAAAGTGGGAGTCCAAATTTTATGTGGGCCTTCGGCCCACGTAGCATGACGCCTGCGGCCTAACCCTAACCCCCCTCTTAGGGGGCTCTGGGGGCATGCTCCCCCAGAAAATTTTGAAAAATGTAAGCCTCTTAGACGTGATTTCCACGATTCTGACAGCTGTAAACGTCTTTCAATTTACCTATTAAACCGCTGTTTTTCTTTGATAATTTTACTAAGCTATCCTTTCCTCAACTTACCTTGTTTAACATTGAATTATATTTCGGATAGGAACTCCAGTTGTTATGAAGAGTGATTGAAATTTGAAGTTGTCAAGCCATGATTTACACGAAAGAACAGATATGCGTGGCTTTGTTGGTCGAACTGCATTCTGGTCTACAATCTTTAACTATTCACCTACTATTAGTATTCCTAAAGCAATATTACGATGATTGGACATGTTATTACACCAAATGGCCTTTTTGTTGTAATGCCCGCCAGATTTCGCTTGAACAGAGCAGAATACAATCAAGCGATTACAATAACATTTGCAGCCGTGAGATCGTCTTACCGAGTTGGAAGGCGCATGATCTTTGACTCATATCCTCATAAATAATCACCAACGTGTGTACTAATTTATAGCAGCCGGCAAAGTAGCCTGGGGACGACTTGGTAAGTCAATATCACTGAACAGTGGCTTTGCCTGTGAAATCGCTTCGCTCAACTTTGATTCAATTGATCAAAACAGAAAGGAAACTCGCTAAAAAAGTTTTGATATAGAAGAAAAATACGACAGCAACACTAAAACAACTCTTGAGAGCAAAAAGAAATGTATGTTTTATTAATTTATAGACACTGTTTTCTTACATTAAGCACAGAAGCTCGTAAATGGCCGCCCAAAACAGGCCGTCGAAAATCTCCCATTTCTGAGAACTGGCCGTCCTTTGGACGGCTGGACGGCCGCCTGGCTAAAAGCCTGGATTACAATAACGCAAATTTTGATTTTGAGATGCCGTTCTTGTTTCTGTCACCGTTGTCATTGCTTAAGCTCCCTAGTGATATGACAGGATCACCTCTGAGAGGAGTGTGGGTTTCATGAAAGGACTCTGTATACAAAAATTATGATTGTATAGAAAGAAGAGGGCCCATTAAAAGTTCTTTAGACATTTTGCATGGCAGCCATGTTGCAATGAAAATGTTTTGCAGTAGAAAGAACATTTGTTCCCATAGGAAAAAGAATCTATTGTCTCTGCCATGCAAAATGGCTGCCGTGCAAAACCTCTATTGATCTCATCACTGGACCAACAGTTAGCGTTGAAAAAGGGAAGAAAGTTCTGCCTTCTGGAGTGTTCGGTTGGCTCAATGGGTCGGCATTGTTCTCCGAATGGTGTCCAATGTTAAGCCCCGTTGGGCTGGGTTATCTACGGGATGGGTGACCTTCTAGAGATAACCATTGCCATATGCTCCAAAGTTCACTCAGCTTTCCATCCATTCGTGGTGGGTAAAATGAGTACCAGTACTGGGGACAAGTTGTGTTGTGTATGCAACCCACCCCTGCTGTGAGTTGCCGTAGACGCCGCAGGTTACAGTAGAATGCCATGAAAAAGGAGCCTTCGGGTTGCCTTCGACCTTGGTCCTTGACCTTGGCCGACCGCTTGTCTTGTCTTGTCTTGATGTCAACTGCAAATTGTTTAACTTTCAAGCCTTCTGGGATAAGGACGTGAACCCTAGGTCCAGTCTCAACTACAACCATTGCTGTTGACAATGTGGGATGTTAAAAAACCAGCATTTCGTGCATGAATAGAAGGAGAAGGAAATCA
>NC_090870.1:51867021-51899521 GCF_036669935.1 Montipora foliosa
CCTTGTCATGGAATGGCAGAATTACCCAGAATTCTTTTTGGGCATGAGCGAGGCAACTTGAGAAGCACGAGACTGGCCCTCATCGAATGGCTGAAGCGCGGCCAGAGGAAATGATTTCTAGCCAGATACTCAGGAGTAGGCCTGGTGTGTGCTGTTAACGTAGATTTTGGATTTCTGAACAAGTTTTTATCATAAAAAATTCGCGACAAAGTTGTGCTTTCATTTCGCTGTAATTCTCGTGTCAAAGAAACGGTATAATGATGTTAATAAGAGAATAACGATAACTATATTTGCAGATGACCTATCCTCTTACTACAAAAGTCGAGCTCGACATCTCTATGCAATAAGCACATTCAAAATTTCCTCGTATTACTTAATAAAAGTATGTTTCTTTTTTTGTTTTGTTTTTTTTTTTTTGCTTGTTTTTGTTTTTTTTTTATGAAAAAAGGGTTTTTCTGCTTATATGAAAAATACGTTTTCTCCCCCGTCCCCTTCTTCTTTATGATCTGCGCGGAAATTACATTCTGTTCCTCAATAAACCTGGAACAACCAGTTATGGTCTTAGCTCTCTTTTTTCTTGCGTATCAGCTAAGTTGCGGAATGCGCTACCTGATTTTATCTGTACCTATGAGTTTACTGGTTTTAAAAGAGAATCCAGGACCGCATTTTGTACAGCGGCTTTTCTTTGTAATGAATATATCTTTAAATATTATGTATTTAGTAGGTATCTGTATATGCTATGTATTTTAGCTGTAAATGTAATGTCTCGAAGATATTAGCTACTGTAGCTATTCGGAAAAAGCTTATGACTGTATGTAAGCAGGGCGCATGCGCACACTTTGTAATCTGCGACTCCAGTGCTTACCATATGACAGATAAAATGACTTTTCTCTTGAATATATAAGCCGTCTGATTCTTACGCTATATTGACAAGGGCGGTTTGGAGCTGTGAGTAGGCGTGGGATTTGTCACATATGGTTTAGGGGCCGACATATCTCTCCCTCAATGCCGTACCGGGAGGCAAGGTCGGTAGCAGAAAGCAGTGAAGGGCCAACTGCGTCCAAAAGCGATCGCACGGGCCGAAATCCCGGGATGACTCGTTTGGTACGACGCTCCAGCGCCGGTGTCTGGAGGTACTGCGTTTTTCTCTCTTGTTCAAACATTCCGTCGGCGCATGCGCAAATGTTCTGGCTCTTCGCTACCTAGCCTACCAAAAAAACATGAACGTGCTGTTTTTTTTTTTTTTTGGTTTTTTGTACCAGCAATTGATATTTCAGTTGATTTTATAGGCATACACGTAACGTAAGAACCGTGCGTGTCTTTTCTTGTCTCAGACAGAGGCGAGAGATGGTTTCATGCAGACTGGGACGCCTAAATGCTCTGTTGTAAACATGGCGGTTCACGAGTGAAGTTGTCTCTCTGGCCTTTCTGTGGACGAATTCCAGGACCTACTGACTCAATCTGGGCAAGTTTTGAAAGCTAAAACCTTCAATCGATGCGTCATTTTGCTGGTAGGACTGGGTGGCCCGACACTTATGAAAAAAACTATGAAATGAGAATCGGGAGTCCTCCCTTGTCATGGAATGGCAGAATTACCCAGAATTCTTTTTGGGCATGAGCGAGGCAACTTGAGAAGCACGAGACTGGCCCTCATCGAATGGCTGAAGCGCGGCCAGAGGAAATGATTTCTAGCCAGATACTCAGGAGTAGGCCTGGTGTGTGCTGTTAACGTAGATTTTGGATTTCTGAACAAGTTTTTATCATAAAAAATTCGCGACAAAGTTGTGCTTTCATTTCGCTGTAATTCTCGTGTCAAAGAAACGGTATAATGATGTTAATAAGAGAATAACGATAACTATATTTGCAGATGACCTATCCTCTTACTACAAAAGTCGAGCTCGACATCTCTATGCAATAAGCACATTCAAAATTTCCTCGTATTACTTAATAAAAGTATGTTTCTTTTTTTGTTTTGTTTTTTTTTTTTTTGCTTGTTTTTGTTTTTTTTTTATGAAAAAAGGGTTTTTCTGCTTATATGAAAAATACGTTTTCTCCCCCGTCCCCTTCTTCTTCATGATCTGCGCGGAAATTACATTCTGTTCCTCAATAAACCTGGAACAACCAGTTATGGTCTTAGCTCTCTTTTTTCTTGCGTATCAGCTAAGTTGCGGAATGCGCTACCTGATTTTATCTGTACCTATGAGTTTACTGGTTTTAAAAGAGAATCCAGGACCGCATTTTGTACAGCGGCTTTTCTTTGTAATGAATATATCTTTAAATATTATGTATTTAGTAGGTATCTGTATATGCTATGTATTTTAGCTGTAAATGTAATGTCTCGAAGATATTAGCTACTGTAGCTATTCGGAAAAAGCTTATGACTGTATGTAAGCAGGGCGCATGCGCACACTTTGTAATCTGCGACTCCAGTGCTTACCATATGACAGATAAAATGACTTTTCTCTTGAATATATAAGCCGTCTGATTCTTACGCTATATTGACAAGGGCGGTTTGGAGCTGTGAGTAGGCGTGGGATTTGTCACATATGGTTTAGGGGCCGACATATCTCTCCCTCAATGCCGTACCGGGAGGCAAGGTCGGTAGCAGAAAGCAGTGAAGGGCCAACTGCGTCCAAAAGCGATCGCACGGGCCGAAATCCCGGGATGACTCGTTTGGTACGACGCTCCAGCGCCGGTGTCTGGAGGTACTGCGTTTTTCTCTCTTGTTCAAACATTCCGTCGGCGCATGCGCAAATGTTCTGGCTCTTCGCTACCTAGCCTACCAAAAAAACATGAACGTGCTGTTTTTTTTTTTTTTGGTTTTTTGTACCAGCAATTGATATTTCAGTTGATTTTATAGGCATACACGTAACGTAAGAACCGTGCGTGTCTTTTCTTGTCTCAGACAGAGGCGAGAGATGGTTTCATGCAGACTGGGACGCCTAAATGCTCTGTTGTAAACATGGCGGTTCACGAGTGAAGTTGTCTCTCTGGCCTTTCTGTGGACGAATTCCAGGACCTACTGACTCAATCTGGGCAAGTTTTGAAAGCTAAAACCTTCAATCGATGCGTCATTTTGCTGGTAGGACTGGGTGGCCCGACACTTATGAAAAAAACTATGAAATGAGAATCGGGAGTCCTCCCTTGTCATGGAATGGCAGAATTACCCAGAATTCTTTTTGGGCATGAGCGAGGCAACTTGAGAAGCACGAGACTGGCCCTCATCGAATGGCTGAAGCGCGGCCAGAGGAAATGATTTCTAGCCAGATACTCAGGAGTAGGCCTGGTGTGTGCTGTTAACGTAGATTTTGGATTTCTGAACAAGTTTTTATCATAAAAAATTCGCGACAAAGTTGTGCTTTCATTTCGCTGTAATTCTCGTGTCAAAGAAACGGTATAATGATGTTAATAAGAGAATAACGATAACTATATTTGCAGATGACCTATCCTCTTACTACAAAAGTCGAGCTCGACATCTCTATGCAATAAGCACATTCAAAATTTCCTCGTATTACTTAATAAAAGTATGTTTCTTTTTTTGTTTTGTTTTTTTTTTTTTGCTTGTTTTTGTTTTTTTTTTATGAAAAAAGGGTTTTTCTGCTTATATGAAAAATACGTTTTCTCCCCCGTCCCCTTCTTCTTCATGATCTGCGCGGAAATTACATTCTGTTCCTCAATAAACCTGGAACAACCAGTTATGGTCTTAGCTCTCTTTTTTCTTGCGTATCAGCTAAGTTGCGGAATGCGCTACCTGATTTTATCTGTACCTATGAGTTTACTGGTTTTAAAAGAGAATCCAGGACCGCATTTTGTACAGCGGCTTTTCTTTGTAATGAATATATCTTTAAATATTATGTATTTAGTAGGTATCTGTATATGCTATGTATTTTAGCTGTAAATGTAATGTCTCGAAGATATTAGCTACTGTAGCTATTCGGAAAAAGCTTATGACTGTATGTAAGCAGGGCGCATGCGCACACTTTGTAATCTGCGACTCCAGTGCTTACCATATGACAGATAAAATGACTTTTCTCTTGAATATATAAGCCGTCTGATTCTTACGCTATATTGACAAGGGCGGTTTGGAGCTGTGAGTAGGCGTGGGATTTGTCACATATGGTTTAGGGGCCGACATATCTCTCCCTCAATGCCGTACCGGGAGGCAAGGTCGGTAGCAGAAAGCAGTGAAGGGCCAACTGCGTCCAAAAGCGATCGCACGGGCCGAAATCCCGGGATGACTCGTTTGGTACGACGCTCCAGCGCCGGTGTCTGGAGGTACTGCGTTTTTCTCTCTTGTTCAAACATTCCGTCGGCGCATGCGCAAATGTTCTGGCTCTTCGCTACCTAGCCTACCAAAAAAACATGAACGTGCTTTTTTTTTTTTTTTTTGTTTTTTGTACCAGCAATTGATATTTCAGTTGATTTTATAGGCATACACGTAACGTAAGAACCGTGCGTGTCTTTTCTTGTCTCAGACAGAGGCGAGAGATGGTTTCATGCAGACTGGGACGCCTAAATGCTCTGTTGTAAACATGGCGGTTCACGAGTGAAGTTGTCTCTCTGGCCTTTCTGTGGACGAATTCCAGGACCTACTGACTCAATCTGGGCAAGTTTTGAAAGCTAAAACCTTCAATCGATGCGTCATTTTGCTGGTAGGACTGGGTGGCCCGACACTTATGAAAAAAACTATGAAATGAGAATCGGGAGTCCTCCCTTGTCATGGAATGGCAGAATTACCCAGAATTCTTTTTGGGCATGAGCGAGGCAACTTGAGAAGCACGAGACTGGCCCTCATCGAATGGCTGAAGCGCGGCCAGAGGAAATGATTTCTAGCCAGATACTCAGGAGTAGGCCTGGTGTGTGCTGTTAACGTAGATTTTGGATTTCTGAACAAGTTTTTATCATAAAAAATTCGCGACAAAGTTGTGCTTTCATTTCGCTGTAATTCTCGTGTCAAAGAAACGGTATAATGATGTTAATAAGAGAATAACGATAACTATATTTGCAGATGACCTATCCTCTTACTACAAAAGTCGAGCTCGACATCTCTATGCAATAAGCACATTCAAAATTTCCTCGTATTACTTAATAAAAGTATGTTTCCATTTTTTTTTTTTTGTTTTTTTTTTTTGCTTGTTTTTGTTTTTTTTTTATGAAAAAAGGGTTTTTCTGCTTATATGAAAAATACGTTTTCTCCCCCGTCCCCTTCTTCTTCATGATCTGCGCGGAAATTACATTCTGTTCCTCAATAAACCTGGAACAACCAGTTATGGTCTTAGCTCTCTTTTTTCTTGCGTATCAGCTAAGTTGCGGAATGCGCTACCTGATTTTATCTGTACCTATGAGTTTACTGGTTTTAAAAGAGAATCCAGGACCGCATTTTGTACAGCGGCTTTTCTTTGTAATGAATATATCTTTAAATATTATGTATTTAGTAGGTATCTGTATATGCTATGTATTTTAGCTGTAAATGTAATGTCTCGAAGATATTAGCTACTGTAGCTATTCGGAAAAAGCTTATGACTGTATGTAAGCAGGGCGCATGCGCACACTTTGTAATCTGCGACTCCAGTGCTTACCATATGACAGATAAAATGACTTTTCTCTTGAATATATAAGCCGTCTGATTCTTACGCTATATTGACAAGGGCGGTTTGGAGCTGTGAGTAGGCGTGGGATTTGTCACATATGGTTTAGGGGCCGACATATCTCTCCCTCAATGCCGTACCGGGAGGCAAGGTCGGTAGCAGAAAGCAGTGAAGGGCCAACTGCGTCCAAAAGCGATCGCACGGGCCGAAATCCCGGGATGACTCGTTTGGTACGACGCTCCAGCGCCGGTGTCTGGAGGTACTGCGTTTTTCTCTCTTGTTCAAACATTCCGTCGGCGCATGCGCAAATGTTCTGGCTCTTCGCTACCTAGCCTACCAAAAAAACATGAACGTGCTGTTTTTTTTTTTTTTTTGGTTTTTTGTACCAGCAATTGATATTTCAGTTGATTTTATAGGCATACACGTAACGTAAGAACCGTGCGTGTCTTTTCTTGTCTCAGACAGAGGCGAGAGATGGTTTCATGCAGACTGGGACGCCTAAATGCTCTGTTGTAAACATGGCGGTTCACGAGTGAAGTTGTCTCTCTGGCCTTTCTGTGGACGAATTCCAGGACCTACTGACTCAATCTGGGCAAGTTTTGAAAGCTAAAACCTTCAATCGATGCGTCATTTTGCTGGTAGGACTGGGTGGCCCGACACTTATGAAAAAAACTATGAAATGAGAATCGGGAGTCCTCCCTTGTCATGGAATGGCAGAATTACCCAGAATTCTTTTTGGGCATGAGCGAGGCAACTTGAGAAGCACGAGACTGGCCCTCATCGAATGGCTGAAGCGCGGCCAGAGGAAATGATTTCTAGCCAGATACTCAGGAGTAGGCCTGGTGTGTGCTGTTAACGTAGATTTTGGATTTCTGAACAAGTTTTTATCATAAAAAATTCGCGACAAAGTTGTGCTTTCATTTCGCTGTAATTCTCGTGTCAAAGAAACGGTATAATGATGTTAATAAGAGAATAACGATAACTATATTTGCAGATGACCTATCCTCTTACTACAAAAGTCGAGCTCGACATCTCTATGCAATAAGCACATTCAAAATTTCCTCGTATTACTTAATAAAAGTATGTTTCTTTTTTTGTTTTGTTTTTTTTTTTTTTGCTTGTTTTTGTTTTTTTTTTATGAAAAAAGGGTTTTTCTGCTTATATGAAAAATACGTTTTCTCCCCCGTCCCCTTCTTCTTCATGATCTGCGCGGAAATTACATTCTGTTCCTCAATAAACCTGGAACAACCAGTTATGGTCTTAGCTCTCTTTTTTCTTGCGTATCAGCTAAGTTGCGGAATGCGCTACCTGATTTTATCTGTACCTATGAGTTTACTGGTTTTAAAAGAGAATCCAGGACCGCATTTTGTACAGCGGCTTTTCTTTGTAATGAATATATCTTTAAATATTATGTATTTAGTAGGTATCTGTATATGCTATGTATTTTAGCTGTAAATGTAATGTCTCGAAGATATTAGCTACTGTAGCTATTCGGAAAAAGCTTATGACTGTATGTAAGCAGGGCGCATGCGCACACTTTGTAATCTGCGACTCCAGTGCTTACCATATGACAGATAAAATGACTTTTCTCTTGAATATATAAGCCGTCTGATTCTTACGCTATATTGACAAGGGCGGTTTGGAGCTGTGAGTAGGCGTGGGATTTGTCACATATGGTTTAGGGGCCGACATATCTCTCCCTCAATGCCGTACCGGGAGGCAAGGTCGGTAGCAGAAAGCAGTGAAGGGCCAACTGCGTCCAAAAGCGATCGCACGGGCCGAAATCCCGGGATGACTCGTTTGGTACGACGCTCCAGCGCAGGTGTCTGGAGGTACTGCGTTTTTCTCTCTTGTTCAAACATTCCGTCGGCGCATGCGCAAATGTTCTGGCTCTTCGCTACCTAGCCTACCAAAAAAACATGAACGTGCTGTTTTTTTTGTTTTTGTTTTTTGTACCAGCAATTGATATTTCAGTTGATTTTATAGGCATACACGTAACGTAAGAACCGTGCGTGTCTTTTCTTGTCTCAGACAGAGGCGAGAGATGGTTTCATGCAGACTGGGACGCCTAAATGCTCTGTTGTAAACATGGCGGTTCACGAGTGAAGTTGTCTCTCTGGCCTTTCTGTGGACGAATTCCAGGACCTACTGACTCAATCTGGGCAAGTTTTGAAAGCTAAAACCTTCAATCGATGCGTCATTTTGCTGGTAGGACTGGGTGGCCCGACACTTATGAAAAAAACTATGAAATGAGAATCGGGAGTCCTCCCTTGTCATGGAATGGCAGAATTACCCAGAATTCTTTTTGGGCATGAGCGAGGCAACTTGAGAAGCACGAGACTGGCCCTCATCGAATGGCTGAAGCGCGGCCAGAGGAAATGATTTCTAGCCAGATACTCAGGAGTAGGCCTGGTGTGTGCTGTTAACGTAGATTTTGGATTTCTGAACAAGTTTTTATCATAAAAAATTCGCGACAAAGTTGTGCTTTCATTTCGCTGTAATTCTCGTGTCAAAGAAACGGTATAATGATGTTAATAAGAGAATAACGATAACTATATTTGCAGATGACCTATCCTCTTACTACAAAAGTCGAGCTCGACATCTCTATGCAATAAGCACATTCAAAATTTCCTCGTATTACTTAGTAAAAGTATGTTTCTTTTTTTGTTTTGTTTTTTTTTTTTTGCTTGTTTTTGTTTTTTTTTTATGAAAAAAGGGTTTTTCTGCTTATATGAAAAATACGTTTTCTCCCCCGTCCCCTTCTTCTTCATGATCTGCGCGGAAATTACATTCTGTTCCTCAATAAACCTGGAACAACCAGTTATGGTCTTAGCTCTCTTTTTTCTTGCGTATCAGCTAAGTTGCGGAATGCGCTACCTGATTTTATCTGTACCTATGAGTTTACTGGTTTTAAAAGAGAATCCAGGACCGCATTTTGTACAGCGGCTTTTCTTTGTAATGAATATATCTTTAAATATTATGTATTTAGTAGGTATCTGTATATGCTATGTATTTTAGCTGTAAATGTAATGTCTCGAAGATATTAGCTACTGTAGCTATTCGGAAAAAGCTTATGACTGTATGTAAGCAGGGCGCATGCGCACACTTTGTAATCTGCGACTCCAGTGCTTACCATATGACAGATAAAATGACTTTTCTCTTGAATATATAAGCCGTCTGATTCTTACGCTATATTGACAAGGGCGGTTTGGAGCTGTGAGTAGGCGTGGGATTTGTCACATATGGTTTAGGGGCCGACATATCTCTCCCTCAATGCCGTACCGGGAGGCAAGGTCGGTAGCAGAAAGCAGTGAAGGGCCAACTGCGTCCAAAAGCGATCGCACGGGCCGAAATCCCGGGATGACTCGTTTGGTACGACGCTCCAGCGCCGGTGTCTGGAGGTACTGCGTTTTTCTCTCTTGTTCAAACATTCCGTCGGCGCATGCGCAAATGTTCTGGCTCTTCGCTACCTAGCCTACCAAAAAAACATGAACGTGCTTTTTTTTTTTTTTTTGTTTTTTGTACCAGCAATTGATATTTCAGTTGATTTTATAGGCATACACGTAACGTAAGAACCGTGCGTGTCTTTTCTTGTCTCAGACAGAGGCGAGAGATGGTTTCATGCAGACTGGGACGCCTAAATGCTCTGTTGTAAACATGGCGGTTCACGAGTGAAGTTGTCTCTCTGGCCTTTCTGTGGACGAATTCCAGGACCTACTGACTCAATCTGGGCAAGTTTTGAAAGCTAAAACCTTCAATCGATGCGTCATTTTGCTGGTAGGACTGGGTGGCCCGACACTTATGAAAAAAACTATGAAATGAGAATCGGGAGTCCTCCCTTGTCATGGAATGGCAGAATTACCCAGAATTCTTTTTGGGCATGAGCGAGGCAACTTGAGAAGCACGAGACTGGCCCTCATCGAATGGCTGAAGCGCGGCCAGAGGAAATGATTTCTAGCCAGATACTCAGGAGTAGGCCTGGTGTGTGCTGTTAACGTAGATTTTGGATTTCTGAACAAGTTTTTATCATAAAAAATTCGCGACAAAGTTGTGCTTTCATTTCGCTGTAATTCTCGTGTCAAAGAAACGGTATAATGATGTTAATAAGAGAATAACGATAACTATATTTGCAGATGACCTATCCTCTTACTACAAAAGTCGAGCTCGACATCTCTATGCAATAAGCACATTCAAAATTTCCTCGTATTACTTAGTAAAAGTATGTTTCTTTTTTTGTTTTGTTTTTTTTTTTTTGCTTGTTTTTGTTTTTTTTTTTATGAAAAAAGGGTTTTTCTGCTTATATGAAAAATACGTTTTCTCCCCCGTCCCCTTCTTCTTCATGATCTGCGCGGAAATTACATTCTGTTCCTCAATAAACCTGGAACAACCAGTTATGGTCTTAGCTCTCTTTTTTCTTGCGTATCAGCTAAGTTGCGGAATGCGCTACCTGATTTTATCTGTACCTATGAGTTTACTGGTTTTAAAAGAGAATCCAGGACCGCATTTTGTACAGCGGCTTTTCTTTGTAATGAATATATCTTTAAATATTATGTATTTAGTAGGTATCTGTATATGCTATGTATTTTAGCTGTAAATGTAATGTCTCGAAGATATTAGCTACTGTAGCTATTCGGAAAAAGCTTATGACTGTATGTAAGCAGGGCGCATGCGCACACTTTGTAATTTGCGACTCCAGTGCTTACCATATGACAGATAAAATGACTTTTCTCTTGAATATATAAGCCGTCTGATTCTTACGCTATATTGACAAGGGCGGTTTGGAGCTGTGAGTAGGCGTGGGATTTGTCACATATGGTTTAGGGGCCGACATATCTCTCCCTCAATGCCGTACCGGGAGGCAAGGTCGGTAGCAGAAAGCAGTGAAGGGCCAACTGCGTCCAAAAGCGATCGCACGGGCCGAAATCCCGGGATGACTCGTTTGGTACGACGCTCCAGCGCCGGTGTCTGGAGGTACTGCGTTTTTCTCTCTTGTTCAAACATTCCGTCGGCGCATGCGCAAATGTTCTGGCTCTTCGCTACCTAGCCTACCAAAAAAACATGAACGTGCTGTTTTTTTTTTGTTGTTTTTTGTACCAGCAATTGATATTTCAGTTGATTTTATAGGCATACACGTAACGTAAGAACCGTGCGTGTCTTTTCTTGTCTCAGACAGAGGCGAGAGATGGTTTCATGCAGACTGGGACGCCTAAATGCTCTGTTGTAAACATGGCGGTTCACGAGTGAAGTTGTCTCTCTGGCCTTTCTGTGGACGAATTCCAGGACCTACTGACTCAATCTGGGCAAGTTTTGAAAGCTAAAACCTTCAATCGATGCGTCATTTTGCTGATAGGACTGGGTGGCCCGACACTTATGAAAAAAACTATGAAATGAGAATCGGGAGTCCTCCCTTGTCATGGAATGGCAGAATTACCCAGAATTCTTTTTGGGCATGAGCGAGGCAACTTGAGAAGCACGAGACTGGCCCTCATCGAATGGCTGAAGCGCGGCCAGAGGAAATGATTTCTAGCCAGATACTCAGGAGTAGGCCTGGTGTGTGCTGTTAACGTAGATTTTGGATTTCTGAACAAGTTTTTATCATAAAAAATTTGCGACAAAAATGTGCTTTCATTTTGCTGTAATTCTCGTGTCAAAGAAACGGTATAATGATGTAAATAAGAGAATAACGATAACTATATTTGCAGATGACCTATCCTCTTACTACGAAAGTCGAGCTCGACATCTCTATGCAATAAGCACATTCAAAATTTCCTCGTATTACTTAATAAAAGTATGTTTCTTTTTTTGTTTTGTTTTTTTTTTTTTGCTTGTTTTTGTTTTTTTTTTATGTAAAAAGGGTTTTTCTGCTTATATGAAAAATACGTTTTCTCCCCCGTCCCCTTCTTCTTCATGATCTGCGCGGAAATTACATTCTGTTCCTCAATAAACCTGGAACAACCAGTTATGGTCTTAGCTCTCTTTTTTCTTGCGTATCAGCTAAGTTGCGGAATGCGCTACCTGATTTTATCTGTACCTATGAGTTTACTGGTTTTAAAAGAGAATCCAGGACCGCATTTTGTACAGCGGCTTTTCTTTGTAATGAATATATCTTTAAATATTATGTATTTAGTAGGTATCTGTATATGCTATGTATTTTAGCTGTAAATGTAATGTCTCGAAGATATTAGCTACTGTAGCTATTCGGAAAAAGCTTATGACTGTATGTAAGCAGGGCGCATGCGCACACTTTGTAATCTGCGACTCCAGTGCTTACCATATGACAGATAAAATGACTTTTCTCTTGAATATATAAGCGGTATGATTCTTACGCTATATTGACAAGGGCGGTTTGGAGCTGTGAGTAGGCGTGGGATTTGTCACATATGGTTTAGGGGACGACATATCTCTCCCTCAATGCCGTACCGGGAGGCAAGGTCGGTAGCAGAAAGCAGTGAAGGGCCAACTGCGTCCAAAAGCGCTCGCACGGGGCGAAATCCCGGGATGACTCGTTTGGTACGACGCTTCAGCGCCGGTGTCTGGAGGTACTGCGTTTTTCTCTCTTGTTCAAACATTCCGTCGGCGCATGCGCAAATGTTCTGGCTCTTCGCTACCTAGCCTACCAAAAAAACATGAACGTGCTGTTTTTTTTTTTTTTTTTTTGTGTGTGTGTTTTTTTGTTTTTTGTACCAGCAATTGATATTTCAGTCTATTTTATAGGCATACACGTAACGTAAGAACCGTGCGTGTCTGGTCTTGTCTCAGACAGAGGCGAGAGATGGTTTCATGCAGACTGGGACGCCTAAATGCTCTGTTGTAAACATGGCGGTTCACGAGTGAAGTTGTCTCTCTGGCCTTTGTGTGGACGAATTCCAGGACCTACTGACACAATCTGGGCAAGTTTTGAAAGCTAAAACCTTCAATCGATGCGTCATTTGCTGGTAGGACTGGGTGGCCCGACACTTATGAAAAAAACTATGAAATCAGGATCGGGAGTCTTCCGTTGTCATGGAATGGCAGAATTACCCAGAATTCTTTTTGGGCATGAGCAAGGCAACTTGAGAAGCACGAGACTGGCCCTCATCGAATGGCTGAAGCGCGGCCAGAGGAAATGATTTCTAGCCAGACACTCAGGAGTAGGCCTGGTGTGCTGTTAACGTAGATTTTGGATTTCTGAACAAGTTTTTATCATAAAAAATTCGCGACAAAGTTGTGCTTTCATTTCGCTGTAATTCCCGTGTTAAAGAAACGGTATAATAATGTAACTAAGAGAATAACGATAACTATATTTGCAGATTACCTGTCCTCTTACTACGAAAGTCAAGCTCGACATCTCTATGCAATAAGCACATTCAAAATTTCCTCGTATTACTTGATAAAAGTATGTTTCTTTTTATTCTTTTTTTTTTTGGAAAAAGGGTTTTTTTGATCTGCGCAGAAATTACATTCTGTTCCTCAATAAACCTGGAACAACCTGTTATGGTCTTAGTTCTCTTTTAACTTACGTATCAGCTATGTTGCGGAATGTGCTACCTGATTATATCCGTACCTATGATTTAACTGGTTTTAAAAGAGAATCCTGGGCCGCATTTCGTACATTGGCTTTTGTTTTTAGTTAGTATATCTTTAAGTATTAGCTATTTAGTAGGTATCTGTATATGTTATGTATTTTAGCTGTAACTGTAATGTCTCGAGGATTGTAGTTATTTGGAAATTCGAGATGAAATAAAGCTTATGCCTGTAGGTATGTTACCTTTAGCGGGGTGGGTGGGCACACTTTGTTATCTGCGACTCCAGTACTTTCCATATGACAGATAAAATGATTTTTCCCTTGAATATATAAGCCATCTAATTCTTTTACTATATTAACAAGGACGGTTTGGAGCTCTGAGTAGGCGTGGGATTTGTCACATATGGTCTAGGGGTCGACACACCCTTGTACCCAGCATCTTCGTTACATTTGACCAGATTATACTTGGGTATACAGAGGTTTATAATGGTGTACATAGGTATATAGTGGTATGTAAGAGTATACCAGGGTATCCGTGGGTATATAAGGGTATGCATGGGTATATATGGGTATACGTGGGTATGTTACGCTCTATATTGGTATACAAGGGTATACGTGGGTACACAGGTGTATATAAGGGTATATGAAGGTATATAAGGGTATACAAGGGTATACGTGGGTATACAGGGGTATATAGGGGTATACATGGGTATATAGGGGTATATAAGGGTATACGTGGGTATATAGGGGTATATAAGGGTATACAAGGGTATACGTGGGTAACAGGGGTATTTAACAATTATTCCATTGAGCGCGCGTTGATTATGAGATGGTAAATAGCCAACGAGGCGCGTAGCGCCGAGTTGGCTATAACCAGTCTCATATCCAACAAGCGCGAATGGAATAATTGTTTTATTAAATTCCTTAAACTCCAAAAATTTGGAAGTACAAAATACGAGCGAAAAAAGCGAAAAAATCCGAGCGAAATCGAGAAAACTTGATGAAGATGCGATGTTGTGTAATACCTTCTAGTCGAACAGACGTACGCTAATCACAAAAACATTTCTTGCCTTTTCGCGTACTTCTAAACATTGGAGTTGATCCAAACTTTCCGCAAAAAAATGTTTTTTAAGGGTATACATGGGTATATAGGGGTATATAGGGGTATATGAGGATATACACAGGATATTCGGAGTTTGACGAGCCAATCAGCGCCCGCGTTAAACGCTATCCACTGTTTTAGTATATACTAAAGGGGTATACATGGGTATATAGAGCTAATTATTAAATACACTATAAATACCTTATATTCAAATACATAATAACTAGAGGCTACAAGTAGCCTATACTCGGGCCTGCAAAAGTACAGTCGTGTATCGTTAATTTAGCACTAAAGAAAAGAAAAGAGAAAAGTCTATCCTTCTTACATCGGCCTTACATTGCGATTCTCACGATGTTCGACTATGTATGTAGTGAATACCCGGACCCAGATTATCTTCATTACACGTGGTGACAATGACCACTGGACCATGGAAACGAGGTAAAAATAGTGTATTTATCCCAAAGTGGCTAAGCACATTGTTTTTTACTGATCGATGGGTATTCTTGGTCAGTGTTTGAGAAAGGAAACGCTAATTGAACGGTTTAAGATGAAAAGAAATGACTCATCGAAACGTCTCTTGCAGAAAAAAATGAAAGAGAAACGAAGTTTAGATGTGAAAACATCTTTCCACGATGACCAAACTTTCGTGCAGTGCTGCACGTAAAAAACACTTTGTCACGTGCGCGACAAGTGAAGATCCGCACTATATCTCAACACTTGAAAATACTTTCAGAAGTACACAAGTTCCTTGAGGATGGCCATGCCAAATGAATCCATACCACGATAATATAAATACTCACAGTAATCTGCACCCAATTGTCAAAATAAATATGTTATTTGCCAGCTGGGAGGTCCGTATAGGGAAAAACTGTGACCGAGGCCTTGAAATTGCTTTTTCAAGGGCGATGTCACAGTTTTTTGCTATACGGACCGACCCTTTGCTGGTAAATAACTTGATAGCGAACGCAGTATATTATAGCGACTTACAAACTGAACGTTTCAAAGAGAAATATTTTTTATTTGAATTCTATTTCCAAACCTCTTGTCTAATGAAAAATGACCTCTGTATGTAAACGGAGTCGTTGTCAAAAAAATAGTGTTTCGTTTCCGGAATGGTAAGGGCAGGAGAAAAGATAGAATACTGTAGTGTGGTCACTTGGCCTGTCATTATTTCGCTTCATGTATTGAAACTCTCGAGAAATAAAGATAGAAATGTGAACGCAAACACTCTGAACGGTGAGAAGCCTGTCAAGGAATATTAACCATTAATGTCACTGTTCCTTGGTATCAACATGCATAATTAGCTTTTAAACACGTAAGGAAAGGCGCAATGGAACGAAACAACAGACGTATTGGCGTTTTTTTAAGGGAAACACTGCCTTGCAGCTGGTTAGCCTATGCGACTTCCAGATTGCGTGACATAGAACAACCTCACTTATCTCCCCAGCACTACGAGCTGAGTGGTAAGCAGGAAGTGCTGGATCGGACAAGAGTGTTGGTTAGTAAGCAATGAACAAAGGCAACGAGCCAACAAGCTTGGGGGAAGTCGCTGCGCAGACTTAACCACACCACACAGGAGCGACCCAGTTTTAATGACGGCAAAGCGATAAATCCAACCCATCTCAAACGAAAGGGAGAGAGGGAGGGAGGGGGAAAACTTTGACAAATTGCAAACAGCTAGTTGATTTACTATAGAAGACAAACTGCCAAGTGACTCTTGGACGACTAACTGAAGCTTTTTTAGCTAGACCCTGTCTATTAAAGTAGCCAGTTGCACAGGTTCTACTATGTAGCAGGTAAGCACTACACGTGCTCTTTAGCAGTAATGAAATTTGGCCAATGCAGGTGTACGTTATCTGAGATCTCGGAACAGAGTCTTAATGTCCTCGTTTTATTTACAACAAAGCCATTGATTGTAAGACCTTGAACGGCCGACTACAAAGAACGCGAAGATAACTATCGCGACATGAAAAGCCCTTTTAGTACGGTCACCTTCCATTAACCGTATTTTACTGATAGGGCAGTAAAATCTCATTTAAAGAGAAGAACAGATACTTGTTTATGTGCAAAATACATCGAAGCATAAAGTCTACAAATGTCTATTTTACCTTCAAATACTTACCCCTGCATAACATTTCAAATTCCGTTTTCCGTGAATCTTCTCATGATTACATGTGTTTCATACGAACCATGGAAATTACTAGCTTTACAATCACTGGTGCCTCGTTAATCCAATTTATTACTGAGACTTGTTTGCATTACTAATTAACACGAAAAGGGGTAACTTGGGAATTTTTAACAATATATCCTTTAATCTAACCCAAAATCATTCAGATATCCAAAACGTCCTATGCATGATCCATTTCTTTCGCTTTTGGGTATGTCAGAATTATGATTACTGGGTTGCCTATGGCAAACCCAGTCGAGGTCTGCGTTTAGTTTGTTTGTTTAATTTATTTTATTTATTTTATTTTTATTTATTTATTATTTTTTTTCTGTGTCGGTAAAAGTCTTGCCTGTCACTCCCCTGGTAAGTGGTGTCTTTGTGCATAGAGCCTTCCGTGCGTATTTTCTTAGGATCGAGAGAGTAGTGGGTGGAACTGCGTAGATTTCTCTGATGGACACAGTAGAATCATCAACTTAGCCTGCAATGGCGTCGAAAGTCATGCAACGCGAATGGCGTTTCAGTGGATCCTTAAACAAAATATACCCTTATGGAGCTCAATAATGGCAAATCAGTTGGATAAACTAAGCAGGAATCTCAAAAGCGACGAGTACTGGACTTCGACAACGATCTATCGCCGGTCGAGACGAAATCAAAGTGAGCTGTATTTACCTGAAGTACATGGTAATTTGACACGATTGAGTTTCTTGTCTTCACGCACGCAATGAAATAGGAAGAGGTTTTCGCCTCTAAGAGCAAATATGTTGTTTGTTTCAATAAATTTTTCGCTGGAAAAGGATTCTGTGGTATTTTCTGCCTTTGTGATTTATAATATCATGTTGTGTATTGAATTTTCGAGCTTAAGGTTGAAATGTGATATGGGAGAAGTTTTTTAGTATTGCTCTGTAAGCAGGAAGGGTTCACAGGCCTGTTGGAAGCGTGCTTGAGTTTCAACAAAATGAGCCCCAAAATCAGTGAAAACTTGTGACACAGATGAATAATAAAGTAGCTGCTATTTCCAAAATGATGGAATTACCTGGTGATAAATAACGTCGTACGCGTCTTGGAGAGTAAATTTTGACTTTGCATAAACAAGAGTTGGGCGATTGTGATCTTTCTTTTGACTTCGCTCATTTCATTGTCAAACTTTATAACACTTGACAGAAAAAGAAACTTACAAAAACCCGGTATCTTGCCATCATTTGACACAGATGCATCACTGTTTGGCGAGTAAACATGCCGCGGTAACTTAATCACGGCGCCCGCTGAATTCCGGCCATGTCACTTTCGATTTTGCAATTTACTTGAACGTAGCAAAAATCTCCCAAAATGTTTGTCGCTGATCGTAACTTTGGAGCAACTTCAGAATACCCGTCCACTTATTTGCATATTGCCTTCTGCTCTTTAAGAGCGAGACTTTGATAACAATACACACTATTCAAATGCAAATAAGTGGACGGGTATTCTGAAGTTTAGCCGTAACTTTTTATATTCTATATTCACGGTTCAAAATTAATGTTGTTTTCATGTCGTAAATATTGTATTCTCGATCGACCGTCCGGGAAACTTCCTTCTGCTCTTTCTAAAAACTGTGTATCAATAGTTATTTGCTTTTTCATCAATATTTGTTTTGCATAAAGCAAGCTAACAAAATCTGTACCTTGCTGAGTTCGCATTTGTTAGCGTTAATAGTATTTTCGGTCAGATGCTTCTGTTTTTTATGAGGGGTTTATTGTTTTGGTCTCCCATCTTAACACTAACCCCGCTGAACAGGGCTTAACTTCAGTGAAGTTTAGTAGTACAAAGCTGTCAGATGCTCAGAGGGCACACTTGTGGTGAAAAGAAGTTGTGAGGGAACTTGAAAATTATCAACATGTCAGCCCAGAAGCCAATGTTTCTCGCTTCTCTTTTATTTGTTATTCTTCAGAGACTGGAATGCTGTATTTCAATACCACACAATTCAGTGCCTTCTGATTTTCTGTAGCACGTACCACAGGCAACCCAGTGTATGCTTCACGGAAGCATCTCGTTTGCAATATTTCAGGTTTACGTGTTCACAAGTTTGTTTTTGTATCTCGAAGATGTTTAGATTTCCAATTACAAACTCTGTTTTGATTGGTCACTCTACCTCACTGTGTAAATAGTTCACCTTCTGCGAAAACAAAACAAGAACATTCTTTTACAAATCGTACGTACCGGGTATTCCTGATTTCTGTATTAAATGTAACTTCCATTTTCCAAATGGTCTGGATAGCACAAGTGTTGCTAATATTTTTAAAAATACACACACTTTTAAGTTTAAGGAACATGCTTTGATCTTTCAAACATCATTTTGCATTTACCTGTTCATCCACGCTTTTGGAAAAGTGTTACATACCACGTATTTACATTTAAACGCATACCTGAGGTAGCTCCTATAGCTGTGTTTACGAGCAAGTGATCTCCTTGGCTAGTAATACGATGAAATGTGGATGACCTCGGTACGTTGCTAACCAAATACGTTCCAGCAAGTTTCCTCCTTTTTCTGCTGTTATAAAATAGACGTCTCAGCCTTTTCTCTGTAATTCTGCTCGGTTCTCGGGCACGTTTATGTCAATGCACACGCAAATCACAACTAAAGTAAACACACGTTGAGCTTATCGAGACCTGTATTTCTCCTTTGGAATCAAGTCTTTATTACCGTTGAGAATCAATTAACTGTAAAGCCTTTCAAACTACATCACATTTATTTTGTAAAGAGCTAATCAGTCTCCACTGATGACATCAAATCTTGTAAAACTAGAACAGAACTATATACACAAGATGGCAGTGAACACGATCGCTAATATGGCTAGTTGCACAAAGGATATAAGCTAGACCACTACAAGAAACAAAACTGTTTAACAATAAAAAACAATAAAACGCAATAGACAGAAAACTCATCTTCGCAGTCAATGGTACACTGAGCGGGAGGCTGTTTGTTCGCAGTGAAGATGGTAAAAGCGTGAGGCCACTTGTTCGCTGTGCCAATGTTTTTACTTTGTCTTCAGAAGATTCCAATATGGCACCATTTGTTTGTGGAGTTATTTTCTTTGTCGCTGTCATCTTCAAAGTAGTTCTAAATAAAGTACCCGCTGCTCATTAAAGAATTTGTATTTTGACTTGTATCACTTTCAATAGTTGCGTCCATTTCTGTTACATTTGATTATATTCTTGTTTCATCCAGTTCACGGAACGACTTGTTTCGAAGCTGACGCTTGACATCTTTTAGTGTGGGTCTACTGCGAAAAGCCTATGCCTTTCTTTGTATGTGTTTTGAGCGCCCCAAGAAGAAATCGATTAAGCCAACGCAACCTCGATCTATCCCAAACAACGCATCGCAGTGATCCTCATCATCTTGGATTACGTGGATTGCTTTAAATAACCAATGTAAACAGCGCCACGTGGCTTCTATTGTGCGTTACCCAATCAAAACACCGCCACGTGCTTTCTATTGTGCATTTTGCTGCAAAGGAAAAACATTAAACTGAAATCAAACGTATTTTATAACTCGTGCCCCTACGGGCCCGAGTAATAAGGGATACATTATGTACTTATTTGCTTTCGTATATTACCACTGACCACTTGTAATGGACAGTTACAGCAATACGCATGCTTGCGACGGTCAGCCAGCTGACATTAAGTACCACAGGCTTAAGAAATACCGGCTTAATCGCTTAAAAGCGAAAAGAAAACTGTCAGCTTACGTTGGTTAGTTGGCAGGGAAACATGTATTTGAAGACGTATTTTTTATTCGTCTTTTTCGGTTTTACAGCGATAACTGCCCTGGATAGCGACCATGGCGGTATCGCCGTAGAGCATAATCATGGTCACGGGGAGTCTGACAAAGGAGAAGCAGATTTTGAAGAAGAGGGACACTTCCATCACCACCATGATCATCATGGACACAGTCACGAGTTTCACCATCATCACAGCCATGAAGATCATCAAGGCCATGTCCACGATTTTCATCATGATCATAGCCATGAACATTTCGAGCATCCTGCAAAGAAATATCAGAGGGAAGCCCAAGTTCCTCGTGCTTCTCGGCCAGGTGGCAACCACGGACACCATCATCACGGTCATAGTCATGATTCACACCATGGACACAGCCATGATTCTCACCATGGCCATGAACATTTCGAACAACCAGCCAAGAAATATCAGAAGGAAGCTCAAGTTCCAAAAAAAGCTCCTTCCTCAGAGAAATCGAAGCTTCCATCTCAACGTACCGGGCAGAGAGAAAAGTGGACCAAGTGGCTTCAAGCGATCGCCGCTACTTTGCTCATCAGCGCAGCTCCATTCTTTATTCTTTTCTTTATCCCACTTCAGAGTAACGCAGCAGATCAGCAACCGCTGCTTAAAGTTCTTCTGGCGTTTGCTTCAGGGGGGCTTTTGGGAGATGCCTTCCTTCATTTGATTCCTCATGCAATTTCGCCTCACTCGCATCACGGGGAACACTCTCACAGCCACTCGCACGAAGCCCACGAAGGTGTTCACGACCATTCCTCGGAAATGGTAGTTGGCCTTTGGGTTCTAGCTGGGTTGATCGCGTTTCTGATGGTGGAGAAATTTGTCAGACTTGTCAAGGGAGGCCATGGACACTCTCATGCCCACGTCGTACCGCAGATGAACGATAAAAACGGTGATGTGGCGCACAAAGACGAGAGTCTGAGAGACGAGGACCCACCACTCGAAGAAAGCGATCAGGGATTGAAGGAAAACAAGGAGTCAGACGATGTAAAACAAAGCGAAAAAAGTGAAACAGAAACTGCACCAGGTAAAATCGTAAATCCAAACCAAAAATGCAACTTCTTATCACGTTTTCTAAATTTTTAATTTTTTCACAGCAACACAATTTTTTACCTTCTAAAAATCCCTTTTAATCAACTGTGGTTCTTATTAAGGGCGTAAGTGTGTCTATTTTAATTTTCAGTCAATGAATACTGTGCGAATGTTTATTTTCTCTTCAGGGAAATTGTGTCACGCTTTCCACTCGCGTGTAAAATGTACAAAGCTCGAATTCAATGAACAATAATTATTGAAACCAGTTCGCAATAGTCCTTATCCAGCTGTATCTTTCCCACGAAATCACTCCTTTTTGGATTCTCGCTTTCGATGGCTTTGATCACCTTTTAATAGTTTCAAGAGAGATCCTATGTCGAAGAAAGACGTATGCAAATTTCAAGCTTTGCCAACGTGTCAGAGCGAAATTGATCCTTGGTGGTTGAACAAATACAGCCACGTATTGTTTGGGTAATTTTTGTTTCTTGTTTTTCACAATTTGGCCGAATTTGAGAAGTCCTGTACTGATTTCTTGAGTTTTTCCCGGTTTTAATAGAATATGGCTGTTATTGCAAAAAAAGCTTCTTTTGGCATAAAATTGAAGGAATTTCTCATATTACCAATGATTTAAGACTTGATCCAAGGGGGAGGGGATTAACATTTCTTCCCTTGAAAATTCCACAAACCTTTGCTAACACAAACAAAATGTTCAGACAATTTTGTAGACAATGTTTGCAGCCTCTCCCCCTCCCCCTCCCCCTTTGTTGGGTATTTTTGTGGTCCTAACTCAGCACCAATGCAGGTTTGGTTGTAACAAGATTAAGAAGTCTTAGTAACTCTTTGATTTAGTTTGCAGTTAATTATCATTGCCAACCAGAAAGAAAATTTGAAATGTGAAAAATTGTAAGCTGTTATTCCAATTCAAAATTTTTGTCATTTGACGGTGAAAGGTCAAAAGAACACAGGTTGACTACAATCTTGAACGGTCTAAATTGGAACAGAAATGCTCCCTTACCCCTATATCAAGGATGTAGCCATATGAAGGCCAAAACGCACCATTTTCTCATCATTGATTTTGGTGGAAGGGGTGGTCTCAATTTTCCATTTCATCTGTCCAAGATTGTGGGTTTGCAACATAAATACTGACCTGTTTGCTCTGTAGTTGTTGTAAACCATTGTTTTTGAAGAGGTTCTTGCAATAGAAAACTTGTCTCTTAAGGCGCGTTTACACGACAGAGCAAACATGGCACGAGCCCGACAAAAACTGGAACGGTTCCAACAGTTTTTACAAAGAAACAGTGAAATTTTATCCGTTCCGCGACATGTCCATAGGCACCTATGGACCTGTCGCGGAAGGGATAAAAGTTGACTGTTTCTTTGTAAAAACTGTTGGAGCCGTTCCAGTTTTTATCAGGCCCGTGCCATTTTTTTTCTGTCGGGTAAACGCCCCTTTATTCCATGGTTTGACAAATTCATACAATATTGAGAGATACTTAATCCTTTGTGGTTGTAGCTTTCCTTGCCCCCCTGGAATGGTGGCAGCTAAATTCTGGTCATCTTTCAAAACTTTGCTTTTTAATTAAATGTTAAACCTTTGAATTAGATGTAGTTACAGTACACAATGTATGTACTGTTCCCAGAAAATGGTCCATATCATTGTACAATAACATTTGTCACATCTGCAAAATGCTTTTTTAAATCAATTTTACTAAAGCTTAAGGAGGCTCGAAAGGGTTTTCAGCTGAGCGCGCGCGCGTAAGCCACACACGCAATTCGTAAGCTGCTTGCGTCAGCTTATGATTTAAATGGGTCACCAGAAATAAACAAATACCGCTAGTTTCGCTTACCTTTCTCCAATTCCTATATACATGGCATATAAATAGAGATCTCCTATTCACGAAAACTACGAAAATTCTACTTAAACGGTTTAATAGTTACTTAAATCCGTTTGTGTAGACCTGTAGCTCCACTCGCGCGCGGACTCGAATGAGCGGGTGACGCATGCGTAAATGCTGATCTTGTAACCCCCTAATTTTTCCTGATTTTGCAACTTTACTCGTTTATATCTCTGCTTCTGGACGGTGAATTTTTTTTATTTTTTGCATGTTAGCTTAGATTAATTTAAACCGTTTGTCTTTCAAATTTAAAAAAATTCTGTAGGTGAAAAAAAAAATTAGAGACACAATTCAAAAAAACTTATTTTTCTGAAAAACTGACCTACAGATTTTGTTGAATTTTAAATATTTTAGAGAGTATTTCTAACATTATCTGGTAACGATGAATGGGAAAATTTCACCGTCCCGTTTCTTCAAAAAGGACCACATATGTTGATTTTAAGGCTCAAAGAAATGCCTAATATCGTTGCCATGGTAACATTATTTTGGAGGAAAACATAATGTGAGAAATCTACGATAGGTACTTGATACCCTGGCCAAGTTTCGTCTTGATATGATTGCCCTAACTGTATCTAAGGACAGAATATGTTTATTTGTTTGAAAAAAGGAGAAACTATTTCGAGCCTCCTTAAAATAATCAAGTGCCTAGTTGACCATAGTGAGGAATTGTAATGATTTGTCAGATCACATTTTTAGTTCTTACAAAATTATTAAAAGTGGAACATTGTTTGGATGATTTCAGAAATAGCCTATTTTTTGCCATGCTTTTGAAGCCAAAACATTTATTTTATCTTTTGACCTCAAGTTGGGTTATAGGCACATGTCTGAAATATTTTGAAGAAGTGTATCTTGAATATGGTGTAGAGACGAGTTACACAGAGATTTTATTCATGTGGGGCAGTTTCAGGGGTGAAAATGGTTACTAAAGATACATATATGCTTTGTCAATTAAGTCATAGAAAATGCACTCTTAATCTTGCAGTTCCACATCATGATCATGGTGAAGAAATTAAGGTGGCTGGCTACTTGAACCTAGCTGCAGATTTCACTCATAATTTCACTGATGGACTTGCCATTGGGGCATCATTTCTCGTTAGCCGCAACCTTGGCATAATCACCACCCTTACAATTCTTCTCCATGAAGTTCCCCACGAGATTGGGGACTTTGCAATTCTAGTTCAGTCAGGATGCAACAAAAGAAAGGTAAACTTGTAGCATTTGCAAGATTCTAAGAACATAAATTGACTACTTGCAGGCAAGTTTGGATTTAGTCTTGCCAAAACAGAATTTGTTGAGTTGATAGCATTCCCAAAAAGCGTTTCCATGGGAGAACTTGCAAGATTTTCAAAATTTTGACTGCATGAAAATATGGCAAGACATTTTTCACATGGCCAAAACATTGAAAATCTGGCATGTTCCCGCACGGAAATGCTTGCTATGCAGGTTGTTGTCTTGAAGATGTGGTTTGTCATTGTTTCGTGTGTGAAATGATCTTCTTGGCAGGTACAAAACACAGGTCACAATTAAGTCACAGGTCATTGTTTTATAAATATTCACTAAAACTAACCATAGGCCTAAACAAAGTTTTAGGGCCTAATGTTACTATAGCACTGATAAATGGTTAGCATTGTTTCTGTGTTGGTAAAAGAATGACAGGTCTGTGATCTTTGTTTTGTACTTTCCTGCCCTGATCTTCCCTATTTTCCTGAACCTTTTTTTTCAGGCAATGTTACTTCAACTAACGACAGCAACAGGAGCGCTTGCTGGAACGTTCTGTGGCTTACTAGCTGAAAACATAGGAGATTCTGCCACACTATGGATCCTGCCTTTCACAGCAGGGGGATTCATTTATATTGCTACAGTGTCCGTCATTCCTGCGTTACTGGAAGACACCAAAATAGGACAGACAATAAAAGAGCTCATAGGATTGTTTGTGGGTGTTATGATGATGGTGCTTATTGCTAAATTCGAATAACTTAAATTTAGATAAGTTGATATGTAGAAGAACACATTAAAGTGTTGGAATATTTTTTTGGGTACCATTTATTTTAAGCCCTGAGTAAAAAAAATATATATTAATTTAATGAGGTTGCACAACCAGCCCAAACCCCAGGCCTAATGTTGAAACAGTATTGGTGAATGTGTGAAGATATGTCCAGCCTCTAATTAGATGCACATGGATTTCAATAAGCATCATGAATTGTTCCCTCCCCCTCGGAATACAAAAAATACGGTGACAATAATTATTCCACGAGTACACGTTGATTATGAGATTGTCAATAGCCAACAAGGCATGTAGTGCCGAGTTGGCTATAACCAGTCTCACATCCAACAAGCGTGAATGGAATAGTTGTTTTTATTAAATTCTCATTAAATTCTGAATGCTTGGACACTTGGAAATTAAAGCCAATCGGTTTCTAGGTGAGCAGCACTTGATGCAATCAGTTTCCATGTTACAGTAGGTCATACGGTATATGAGCTGATAACCGAGATTGAGTGAACCAATCAGAAAGCTAGAAATGGAATATCCAAGGTCAAGAATTTAATAAAGACAATATAATTAATGTCACAGTGTCCCCCAAATGCTGCTTCTCAAGTAAGTATAAACTGCTGCATTTTCCCTGACCTAAAAATAACTCTAATCTTCACCCTAACCTTATTGTTTAAAATAGGTAGGAAATGCTTAGACTTAAAGAGACACTTTGTGTTGGATATCAAACTTAGAGCGCTTTCCTTTTGTCAGAACTGGCTGGCCAGACCCATCAGTTTGCAAGGAAAATGAAAAAATTGAAGGAACAGCTGCACGATAGTCCCTCGTATTCTTCTGGAGGAGTATATATTATCCTCGAAGTGTGTTAATTTGAAAGAGTTGAAGAGTTAGTCCATCCAAATGCCCGGTCTGGCCGGTCAGTTCTGTCAGATGGAAAGTGTCCTCAGGCTTGGACATAGAGATACTTGTTCTTTTTTTATGAATGTTGCCTAACCTAGGAATATTCAGTCATGCATTTAACATTCCCACTAAATAAAATATTGGGCTAACATTGTTGTAATTTTTAGAAAAGGATTATGTTTTTAGTAACATTTTTTTTTGTTACTAAGTTGTGGGAAAGATCAAGAAAACAACCTTGTTTTCATGCAAGAATGAATTTACTAATAAGAATTATTATTACAGAAAAACAAAATAAATAAATTTTCATGATACAATTTTTACTATCATTATACCTCTCTGTTTACTGTTGTTTACCATTGAGGTGTCTGCTTAAAGTTAACCCATTGGCATCTCAAATGCCCTAGGACACCCTCAGTTGACGAGTAAAATCGTCTGCTGTTAGACAGAGTAAAATTTCACTCCCAGGGGTCATTGGGTTAATGGAGGGGACATAGATTTTGACAGCTTAACCCTTTGGCGTCCAAACCGGCCTAAACCAGCCAGACTATTTTACTCTGTCTATTGCCAGACGATTTTACTCGTCAATGGGGAACCCCTGGGAGTCAATGGGTTTATCACTCACTCACTGTCTCCATTAATACACTGTCAGTAAATGGCCACTCTTCTAATCTGGATAAAGTAAAATATGGTGTTTCCCAAGGATCCCTCCTAGGTCCAAGGCTTTATACTATTTACACTTGGAGATGTGTCAATGTATGCAGATGATTCCTCATTATACTGTGTGGGGAAGAACTTTGATCAGGTCTGCTTACAATTAAATAGCATTCTTGAGCCACTTCTGCTTTGGTGTACAATGAACAAAATCTGTGTCCCTCCCATAAAATCTGAAGTTATGATCCTTAGCAAAACAAGCTTCACTGGCCCTGCCCCTCCAATGTACTTTGGAAATAATTTTATTGACATTTTGACAACAGGCTTACATGGGCAATGCATGTAGACCATGTGAAGAAATCTTTTGCACAGAAATTGGGCGCATTAAAAAGAAAGAAGAAACTTCCCGTCAAAGTGCTGGAGGAAAATTACTTCAAATCCATTTTCCCAGGGGTAACTTATGGTATTGTGGTGTGGGGAACTGTAGCTCTTCTATTATGGACTCTTTAAACCCTGTTCAAGCAAGACCCACACAAGTTATCTACCAGGATGAAAACCTTGCAAAGTCAAATTGGCTGCCAATTTCGTGTATTATAAAAGAAGACTCCTCCTGATGCATGATGTTTTGAATGATAAAGCCTTATATCCCCATTTTAATTTGAGGTTGAAGAACAGACCTTCAGGTAGGGAAGGAACTTTATTAATAAGTTGATAATTTTTAACGCAAACGTTAAAAAGATAGTTTTAAAAATATTTTATGTAGGCTCTCAAAACATAAATAGCTTCTCATTTGAAGCACCCATGATAGCTATGAAAGACTGAAATTTTGTATATTTTGAAGTTTTATTACAGTTTCAGCTGAAATTTTTGTTTTTCAATGATCTTCATTTTATTAATTTGACACGGAATTTATTTCTAACTTAATTATTGTGTTCGACGAAGGAGAGCGCTTCCTAATTTCGTGGGTCTCCTGTGAACGCTAGCGAAAGCTCTGAGGGTTTTTTGGGCTTTCTATCGGGCGGTCAGTTATGATGTCACATTCTCGTTGCGCAAAGGATTCTGCCTCGTGCGACACAAAATTCTGTCTTCTTCGCTAACATCGGGTGTTGGCGGACGTGTTGTTGAAGAATTTCGTAGCTGCTGCTGTTTTCTCGGTAAGTTCTTTTTTCAATTTTGTTGAAGAATTTCGTAGCTTCTTATCAAAGCCTGAGGGAATTTCCTGCTATGTTTTTTGTATGATTTTCGCTAAATTCATTGAACTTCAAACGCACTTATTAATCTTTGATTACTCCTAGTAGTTAGTTGTATACTTAAACACCATAGGATTTTCTGTATAAATTATTTTGTGTACTGTTTTACGTTTTATTAGTTATTGTAGGTCGTCCACCTCAGCCTCATTGGTTGCCAATAAAATATTGTAACCTGCATCATCCACTGCAAATCACACACCCCTTGCCACATTGTCACTCAACCACCTCTTATTGATTGACGCATTCAAATTATTGTTCATTTACGGAAAAATGTTCGTTCAGTAACCATCCATGGAAGAGACATTTCCATTCCAGTGCACATAGAAGCTCTGGGTGTTCAATGTGATTGTGAGATAACATTGTTCTTGGGCGATTTCCTGAGTCTGTAGTACATGTAAGCAGTCACCCCTGACAACGCATACCTGGTGACACAACAGGAAAGATAGGAAAACATTAGCTTTGCCATGATTTTTTATTGTTTCGTTCCATACACATTTTTGTATTAACAAAAAGTCATTTTGCACACAACAAATTGTTTGAGAAACATCTTTTTTGGAAATTATTAAAAACCGTCCTGGTATGAAAAAAAAACGGAGTTGTATCGAGCGTCTTTACTGGGTACTTTTGTGAAACAAGAAACTTCAATCTCTGATTGGTTTTGTTGGATTATGTTCATACTGTGGGTGAATAGAGCAGTTTTCAAATGACAGTCAAAAGTACTTACACGATTGCAATTAATTGCAGCTATGCTCAGTGATTGGTTTAAAAATCTTGTGCAAGTTTATCAGCCAATGAGAAGGAAAACCAAACCAATTGCCACTTGCACATGCGATTTTTCCCACGCTTCGAGAAAGTTACATGGAATTGCTACAAATTTGGATTGGTTCTTTGTGCTGTTCGCACCTGCTGTGTGATTGGTCAAAGCAATTACTTTGGTATTTGTTTCACAGCCCCTGTTCCCGAGCTTTTTTCGAGTTGACCAATAGAACTTCCAAATTTTGAAATAAGTTTTAAGTATTGCAGAACTTGATAGAACCAAATTGATGCTGCATACCATGTAATGATATATTGAAGATGCTCATTTCGAAGATATACTCGAGTCTGGCCTCCTATTGGTCCACCATGAACTGTACTGGCTGAAAGGCAAGGTTAAGCTGGGGTTGTAGTCATTTTGGCACAAAAACGTTTCGCTATTAAACAACCAGCCACCATCCATTTTTTGTTCTCAGTACTTGACAAAATTGTGGCATCAAATGATGGCGAATCTTTATAGCAGCGAATAAACATAGCACGGCTAAGCAGGGGGGTTCTTTGAAAGTTAGGCATTTGACAATGTGACCAGCCGCACACACAAAATTGCAATCACATCTCCACCATTTACACATGTCAGTAAGACAAAAACAACAACATATTAAGTAGTGCTTGATTTTTCTCTACGCACTGATTGTTGCTTAACTTAAGTTCCTTGTTGAACTGCAATGAGCTTTCTAACTTTCATTTCACATCCGTTCGGTAATTCAAAGATGTGTAAAAACTTCATATATTCTATAAACGTAACCTCAATTCAAAATGTCACTTTTACCAGAATCAGCATCCACAAGAATTGGCAAGGAGCCTGTTCTCTCAGCCATAGCATCTACATCGCGTGAAAACCACTGATTTTTTTGAGGATCGTTTTGGGCTTGGAATGGCTGCCTCTAAACAGACCACAAAAAAGTTTTTATTACGTATAGAATAAATGAGATATTAATTTAAAAACACAACCCTAAACCCTAATCACATATCCTAAAGATACATAGATAGGTATTACATGTACTGTTTAAGTCTTTGCGGGAAATCCTGCGGACGTTGTTGGCATGAAATTGTAGAATGAGTGGATGCACGTTTAATGGGACTTATGGTCCAGGGCCCGGTTGTTCAAAAGCCGATTAATACTAACCGCAGATTAAAATTTAACCAAGGAGTTTAGTTCTCCTCTCCCAAATGCTATTCAACACTGATATTCGGCAAAACTTTAGTTTAGAAGAAGTCAATCTTGAAAAATAAGCAAATGAAACTTTCACCGAAAAGTTGAAAACATGAAGCAAAAGTTTACACTAATCCTGGATTAAGTTAATCGGCTTTCGAACAACCGGGCCCAGGACTATAATCCTGTTGAGTGTGCCTTCTGTCACTATTTATGTATTCATCCAGTTGACTGTGCTTGCTTGCTTGTTTATGTCTTCCTCTCTTTCTTGCACCATGCTTTGGTTCCCAGATTAGTAGTTCTCTTACCACCTCATCCTTTCTTCTCCAACAGTGTCCTATAAAGCGCAGTCTCCTGATCTTCAGTGTATCTGTAATCTTAGGATGGTTCCCGTACAGTTCTTTGTTGGTTTTATGCTCCTTCCAGGAAGTAAATAAAATTACCAGCCTGTTTAGGAGACTTCTCAAAGGTGCACTTCATGGGAAATATTCATATTTTGTTCAGTTTTAAAAGTTGAGGATTTATATATTATATATGTAGACATCCCCACGTTAATTAAAAAAAATTCAAAAATCAAAATTTTCACCAAGTTAAGCCAGCATAATTTCCTCACTTACATGTAACTTAGAATCATTCATTTCTGGTATTCTTGACTAGACCTATTTGCTACGTACTATAATTTAACAAAAAAGGAATATTGACCTTCTCTCCCTGTCTGATGAAGCCAACAAATTCTATTTCTTGTTCAATCTGTGAATGCAATTTAAAATAACTCCTTCAATAAGGGAAACGTAAAATAGACCAGCATACTTGGAAACGTTGTTCTAAGAGTTCTGAAATTTTCTTAATATTCCATCCCTTTGTTTTGTCAAAATATGGGTAAATTTGAGGGCTAAACTTTGAATAACCTGCACAAATAATAGCGAAAATATGGTAAGGCATATGTGCAAGAAAATTTGGTTTTGGTCACCATACTACAGTACACCCCTCCAGTATGCCAATGTAACCAGTATCACGTGACCATATTGCGGGCTCAAGTTTAGAGCTCATCGAGGTCAGCTGTTTTTTTTTGGTAAGTACTTCATGTATCCCTTATTTTAGTTGACTGCTGACCAGGTACTGCGTTTTGATTGGATCGCAGGCTCAAGCCAGATTAAAATATTAACACCCTGGGAGCTCTGGGTTAAAGCTTGGCTAAATCTATATAATTATTAGTTTCAGTTGATGAAGTGGTATGCAATAATTAATCAAATTGGTCACTAATATGATAATAGCCGTCGGAGAGAAAATTTAGAATAATATTTGATAATCTGTTCTCATTATTGAATATTACCACCAAAGGTTTAAACAAGGTAATCCACCAAAATGGCAATCATGCACTATCATAAATACTGTACGTCACCTTGAAACAATCTGTCTTAATAGAAAAAATTGTCGTAAACAGTAACCTGTCCATCCAGTCTTTTCTCTGGTTTAATTTTGTCCTTGGGTACCCATCCCCTGTTGACCAAGATTCTCTGCCTGAAAAACATCACTCAATAAAATTATTAATATGATGCCCACCCATGCCATTTTGAGTTCATCAAGTTGTTTTTTTTTGTCACAAAAGTAATGATAATTGAGACCAGGGGACATCTTTTCCAGAAAATTACAATGGTTAAAAAACCAATAATTTAAAATTATTATCCAAATTAAAACTACCAGTAATAATAGGATCATTCACAATGTTATAGGTTCGGGTTCATTTATAAAGTTTACTTTGGAGAGTTTTAATCAATTCAAAAGGAAAAATATGTACTTTTGATCATGTGATAAGCACTTGCTAGTGTCACTAACAATCAAATTTAAGACCATTCAACAGTGTTCAAGGGGCACTGTTAATATGGAACAATCATCACCTAAAGTAAAATTAATACAGACTGTCCAACAAATCAATGATAATAATAAGAACAATAATAATAATAATAATAATAATAATAATAATAATAATAATAATAATGATATTATTATTATTACATGAGTTATTATTACTATTATTATTATTATAATTATTATTATTAAATGTCAATAAAATCTCATATAAATCTATAATTATATACATCTGTACCAGCTATGAATGCGTCCAAAAATTAACAAATTAAATAAGCAATGATGTCTTGATAGGTACAGTGTACCTTCTGTTATTCTTGCAAGACGAACAGGTATACATTGGCATCATTAGAACACAACAGATGTGTCATTTTTTACTTTGAAATAGCTCACCTACTCCCTGTTATCTCAAATGGTGTGATTATGTGTGCTCCAGATTTTGGTCTCCTTCCCAGGCCTCCTCCAGAATGTTCACCCTCGTTTAGGGATCTTGGTAAGACATGGATCTCTCCTGCATGGTCGAACCTTCCCTGTAATCTTACACGGCGATATTCCAAATCTTTTGACCTCAGGTCATCAATACTAGAAAGAGAATTATTATTGATCAATTCATGGGAAAGCAAAGAACTTAATAAAGAACGGAACCAATATTTTTACAACTGGGCCATTATACAGGAGAGAAATAATTTTTATTAACTCCTTTGGTGACCATCATACTGAAACCACCTCACCTCCTTGGTCATCTCAGCTCTTTAGGAAGTCATTTTTTTATCTTTAATAACCTTTGCTATAACAGCACGCAAAATATTACTGCCTCG
>NC_090870.1:51914521-51954521 GCF_036669935.1 Montipora foliosa
CGTCCACAAATTGACTAGCCCGCAGATTAATTCGCCGCGGCTACTCACTCTTATGGCAAAGGCTGTTGACTTTACCAATTTACGCGGGAAGAAAGAGCTTTCGATTGTTCAAGGACATTTCGCTTCAGGGTACTAACTCCAAATCATTCAGAGCCCAGTTTTGCAAACGATGGATAGCGCTATCCGCCGGATAAATCGCTATCCAGTGGAAAAGTCATTGTGAAACCAATTGCGCTATCCGTTGGATAGCGTCATCCGCCTTTTGAACAACTGGGGTCAGATGGTCAAAACTTTATACCTATCATCCTTTTCCTTCGTTTTTATGTTCGTCACATACTCCTCGGTTGATGTGGTCACAACTTCTTTTTTTGCTTCTCGGGGATGTAAAGATTTTCAATTTCAAGCACTATTCTCATTGCCCCAATGCCTCACTGTGTAATAGCTCGTGAACGATTCTTCCTACAGCAATCATATAAATTTTTGAGGAACTTTGTTTCAGCACGAGTCAAAACCATTTGAAGTTATTTGCGCATGCGTGTGTTGCCCAGAAAGCTTGTGAAAACATCGGCCCGATTTTTTCAAAATTCTTTCGAAGAGTTCAAGTAGCTTATTCATCTGCTTGAATAGGGTTCATCTTCAGAAACTTTCATGGCTTCGAAAAACCCAGGCACTTGAAAGCTTCTCTCTCTGCAGCGAGAACGTGGGATCGGCTCGACGGTAATAACAGCTGAAAAGAAAAACATATGTGTGATGAGCTCTATGCAAATTAGTGCCAGCAGGTCTTGCGCACCTGCAGCACCCAGCTGACATATTCCATTTAATTGACTGACATCTAACGAGAGCGAGTTTCAATCGAGTGTCGTAAAACCGAAACCAAATTAGTTACTTTGGCCAATCAAAAAGGACGGAGGAAATCCGGTAAACCAATCAAAGCTCGAAGTTATTACACGTAGCCGACACAAAGCGCGGGAAAATGTGCACGCGAAGAGCCACGATTGGTTTTGGTTTCACTTCTGATTGGTTGCAAAAGTGACGCGAGAACTTTGAACCAATCACTGAGTGAAGTAATCATAAACCAAAGCAACTCGCTAATCACGAAAAACACTCTATCACTACGGTTTTCTCATTTTGTGATTCTAGGCGTATGTTCCCTGTCCCGGAGTTTTGCCTGGCCGGGCTTGAACCAGGACAGTACTATGGTTGTGCAATCGAGGTCATTGCTGTCGATAGCTACAGGTATCGACACAAGTCGTCCCAGGGTTGGGTGTGTTCCGGGAAAGGAATGCCACTGAATCAGACACACAGCAAGTATCTTCATCCCAACTCAGCCAGCCTTGGTCAACACTGGATTCGTGAGGGAGCCATCTTTGACAAGCTGAAGCTGTCCAATCATATCCTTCCAACCGGAGGAAATGTAAGTTACTGGTTGCTGGCAATTGTTAAAATGTCGGACTAAAAAGCCAAGTTACTTACCAAGAACCATATTAGTGCGTTAAAGGAATTTTTTGGCCGTATATAGATTAGTATAGAGCAGATGGAAATGGAGTGAAATTTTAAACATTTGCCTATTTTTTCATGCTTATGACGTCATTTTAATGAAATCGGCAAAAGATTTAGCAAAAGGCAAAGTCACTTGTATTTAACGTCGGTAGCTCCTTCAGTTACGAAACTGGTATCAATGGAAGCTGAAGTTGCGCCCTTTACCCCCCTCCCTTTGCCAGTGCTCCATTTTATGGATATTTAAAGTTACAGCTACGCGGATCAGAGGAAAATCGAAACAGACGTTGAAGTCACCGAGGATCGAAACGTTTACCTCTCGCTCCGAGCGCCACGCACTAGCTAACTGAGCCACGACTACTCCTATACCAGGATAGATCATTCTCTTAAAATTCCTCTGATCACCCTCTCCCTTTTTCTGTCAGAACAGTCATGCATGTGCAAAGTTGTGACTTTGTATATCCCAGACGTAGGTAACCTCAGTGTTCTCGAATTACCGTGAGAGTGTCCCTTAAAGTAGTACTAGATTTGATAGGTTAATAATGTCGATATTTTATCGTGCATAAAGTGATGTCGCACTATCTTTCACGTGATCAATTTTGGCGGGAAACGTGATTTACTATGTATCAACGGTTCATCAAAAAACAAGAAAAAGAAAATCCAAATTCTTCATCTTAGCTTATGTGTGGTCAAGCTCGTACAATCATCAGGTTAAACCTTAAGAATAAAAATAAAACCGCACCAAGGACCTGTTTGTGAGATAAGCGTTTGTAAAGGTCGCAAAAATTAAAATTATCGTTATGTGCGAGGGATGCGTAGAAAAATACATTGAATGTCTTTCAAGTGACTTGGACGCAAACGGCCCTTTGACGAGTGCGCTTTTCCACTTGGCGGCGGACCCGACCTCGCATAACATATGAACATATTTACTTATCCCAGGTCCAAGCTCTGATTTAGAAATTGTGTAGGTTAATGATGTTGATGATTAGTTTTTATGTTGCACCATCAACGAGGAAGGTCTCGTAGTTTTCTTTTTTGACATTTATATCAGAACCCTACATATAAAGGATTTACAATGTGTATGCTAATAGTAGTGTTATGGGAGAGAGAATAGCCCTATTTTCAACTGTATGTTACGCGCAAGTTTCTTGTTTGTGAGACTTGACCTTCTAAGGTCGTTCCTTTTGTGTCATTTTGCAGATTGTCTTGAATTCCATGCAGAAGTACCGACTGCGCCTAATTGTTACCAAACTGGGCATGCGCCACTACGACCGCTGGGTGTTTGACTTTCCCGAGACCCAGTTTATCACGGTCACCAGTTACCAGAATCCACGAATGACACAGCTCAAGATCGACAACAATCCATTCGCCAAGGCGTTTAGAGAAGGAAAAAGGTAGTTTGCTTTAGTAACTGGACCTTAATTAAAGAGTAGACAACTTACTCGAAATAACTGGGAGGTATGTCGGAAGGTTCTTAAAGGCAGAAATTTTGGCCAATCACTGCGAACGAGCCAATAATTATTAAAACAAAGAAAAACAAGCAGCTGATACGACGGGTAGGGAAACTGTTGATTTTATTCTAGCCTGTGTGTAATTGGATGGGGATATTGCGCGAGCTTTTCAAGCCAATCAAATTAAGTAATGCCAAAGCAATATCATAGAAAACTATTCTATACACGGTGACAAGAGGCTCATTTCCTTTTTTTCAATATAGCTGTAAATAGTCCCCAAGGTCATTTTTGGTGTAATATGTCGTTGGTTCCAGTTTTCTTACCGTAAGGACCTGAAGGGAAACTTGGTTTTCGGGTACGAAAAAACTAAACTTATCAGGCCTCGATTGTTCAATCGATTGTTAAAGGTGGATAACGCTATCCACCGGATAAATCACTATCCAGCGGATATACACTAGCAAAACCAAATGACTTATCCAGTGGATAGTGATTTATCCAGTAGATAGCGCTATCCCCCCTTGGAACAACTGTGGCCAGATAATTAGGAATCATTTGTGCCGTGATGCTTGCTTATTGTGGGGGTAGGAAGATTCGCGGATATTTAACCAAGCAGCGAAATAATTTCTCCGTCTCTGGGGTAAAAAATTATGTTATGTACCAGGGCCCGGTTGTTCAAAAGCCGATTAATTAACTCTTATCCGAGCTTAAAAATTGACCAAGGAGTTTACGTACTTCTCTGTTCCCAAATGTTGTTTAACGGTGATATTCTTTGCAATAGAAGAAGTCAATCTTGAAAACCAAAATTAGGCAAAAGAAACTTTCACCAAAAAGTTGAAAACATGAAACGAAACTTTACGCTAATCCTGGATTAACTTAATCGACTTTCGAACAACCGGGCCCAGATCTGTAGGAAGGCAAGCTTGTCGGAGGGGAATTGAACTTGGCTAATAAAGTCAGTGTTAACCAATCAGAAGGCGACTGCAGCTTTGTTCATTTGTTTAGTAAATAGTGACAAAAATATAAATATCAAGGGCTGGCATGCTTACTTCGGAAGAAAATGATGAAGGATTGGGTATGTTCAACCGTTGGGATAAATCCTAGCTTTGATTATGACGGCGTAGTGAATAATTGTTTAAGTGACTCATGTACATGTTTCAGGGCAAGCAGACGCGACAGTGGAGAATCAAAACCCAAGAAAAGACGCACCCGCTTCCCATCTCCACCACCCATCATTCGTTACCAGACACCCTTTATTAGCTTCCTCAGCAATCAGGAACAAAATCCATCCTTACAAGCCCTTCCTCCACTGCCGCCACCGCCACCACTGTCACATGACTGGCCCGATGAACCGCTATTGGCTAGAAACATCCCTGTTTACAATGACTTCCCGTTTTCTTGGGAAAGAGACGACTCACTCACGCCTCAGGGAATTTCAGCCTTAAATTCAAGTTTTAAGGTAGAAGTCAACGGCACGTTCCAATGGCGAGAGAACTTTCCTTTCCTTCCGCCCGAACTTCCTGTTCCAGAGGATTTTCAGGTTCAGCCGCAGTTCCCGACACAGTGCTGTTCAGTGCCGCCACCCACGTCCGCTTTTAGCCTGTACGAGGACGCTCATGTGCAGATGTCGCACTATCTTTCACGTGATCAATTTTGGCGGGAAACGTGATTTACTGTGTATCAACGGTTCATCAAAAAACAAGGAAAAGAAAATCAAAATTCTTCATCTTAGCTTATGTGTGGTCAAGCTTGTACAATCATCAGGTTAAACCTTAAGAATAAATATAAAACCGCACCAGGGATAGCCGAAATTTAGCGATACCTGATAGCCGGTTTGGATAAATGGAACTGAAATCTCTGCTTCCAGTTTTATATTAGTCCATTTTTCAGTTGTCCTGGCTCTCTGCATCTATGAAAACTCGCAATACAGACTTAACTTGAAATGCACTAATACTCTTCAAGACAGGACATTGTTAGGTAAAAATCAAAATTTTGGCTGATTTTGAACCTTCGGATAATCCACCCACCAGGCTATTAGATTTGCACATCTGGGGATTAAATCCTCACATCGGCAACTAATTGGAAAAACGTTTTTGTCGCCACAGTATTGTTTTGAATGGGAGTGACTTTCCCTAAGAATTACTTATGCTACAGTTTTTTATTGCCCGCCTTTTCGCCACTGAATTTAATAACAATATTGTAGAAGTTTCTAGTCGATGCTGGCTGTCACGAAAAGACACCTGATCATGACAGTCATTGAAAACCGCTTTTTTGTAAGAATTTTCTACGGTTGGCCTAGAACTATGTTTCGACCTACCAATACTTTAACAAACCCATGGATATTTTGTAACGACCGCAAAAAGAAAAGCACTAGCTTGTAAGTTGCTTATTAAAACAACTTAGAAGTTAACAGTCCGAATAAAAACTGGAGAAGTATATATTTATCTTGTGGATTACAGAGTGTTTACTATAAAAATTTCACTGAAAGAGATGTTATATGCTAACTTGGTGAATAAAATGAAGATATTTATTTATCTATGGTGACCCGAGGATATTCGGAAACTCGAGAATATGCTCCATTCTGACAATTTAGAGCTCCCCCTGTGACTCAATGGAAGTTCAACGGAAGCTCACCATCGATAAATAAATCTCTCTATTACTTTATAAATGTTCTCTAAGCCGGCGCACATCGATACAGATCGACAACGGATCTAAGAAAGGCCTAGAAAAGGAGTAATTAATTTGCGTGTAATTGACCGGATATCATGTGGTGGTGTCCGTTTGGCCCAGAGCTAAGTCAATCCCAGACACCTTGTCGGTCTTTCCATTTGCCTAATCAATACCTAAAAAGACTAAAAAAAGTCTGGTCTTTTTGGGAGTGATTACTTTTCGACACACAAGCAACATCTCCTAGCTGTCTCTTGGTTCGACGGGAAACTCTCATGGGTAATTTAAGCAGACACATGACCTGGCTGTGAACCTTTTGCGTGAATACCGTTGAATAATGTAATTTAATTTTACTTCAAAAAGAGTGGTTGTTTGACAGAAAAAAAAAAACAATTCTGGTCTGGGGGAATCGTCCTGGGGTGCTTTCCATTTCCGCCATGACTCAGAAGCACTTCCGGTTTGTCTTCGATTTCAATGATATCACGTGGGAGGTCTGTTCATGTTGTCAAGTCAATATGCATCCCAAGGCCTGAAATTTCTCGCAGACAAGTGCAATTCCAATGCCTTCAATTTTAGCATTGTCAAGGTCTTCACAATGAGACGACTTGATTATCTTCAGCGAAAAAACTAGATGAATGCGGCTGAGAAGCGGCTAAATCTCGGATAATGATGCCTGCATTGGATTTAGAGCGTTCTCAAACCTCGCAGGTTAGTCCATGTTCGTGGCTCGGTAGCACTAATTAGCCGCCTATTGTTCGGTTGTTGTACCTTGTAATCTCCCAGTTGAGCACATTTTAAGGAGTACTCGGTTGAATGTTTTACAATGAATACGCGAATTCCCATGCGTTGAACATATTGTCTCCTGTAAACGGTGCCTTGTAAAGCGAGCGCAATTGATTTTACACAGTATATGTAACGTGATAACGCATTTTCTCTAGCTTATCCATAAAATCGTTTCCAATAATTCGGCATTATTGATTTACAAGGAAACTATAAAAGTGTCCATTTTATTAAAATTATATTCCTAATCAAGATGCATTTTCGTGAAACTAGAAAAATACTAGACATCATATTGTCGTTTCCTGCCGGAAATTCTTTGAAAATAGTGACCTAAACTCCCTCACTATTGTGTCTCTTTGAAGGAGTATATTGACTGCGGTTTCATACAATTTTTAGATAGGACAAAGAGTGATGAATTATATTTTCTATTGTTACAAAAAAAGTTATTCCTTTTCTATTTTCAGAGAATTTTCTGGAAGGAAGAACGCGAAGAGGATGCCATTTACTCGGTGTCTTTAAAGAAGGTTCGATATTGCTCGAAACTCACACCTTCACCCGAAGACGAAGCGCCGATTTCGCATCTTCAGTGGGAAACAATGCGTGTAAGGACAATAAAAGCCGGATCGCTAGCGAAGCTTGTCGAGCATTTATCTCCCATGAGAGAATATTTGGAAGAGCTTGATCCTGGCTACTTGATAGCGTTCCTTAGTACCTATAGGACTTTTGCAAAGACTGAAGAAGTTGCTGATCTTCTTTTCGAACGGTGAGTACCATTTTGTTATAAATTTATAATATAGTATTACAAATCCAAAGTTGAAAAAGAGTTAATGATTTTACTTTCCAGCTGTTTGGTTAACTCTAGGTCACGACAACTTGGTTCCCAGCTGACAGAGATTTCGTGTTTGTGTCGATTTAAAAATAACTTTGATTTGCGTAAAAAACATTACACGTTTTCCTTATATGCATGGTTGATTTCTACACTTCTCCGGAGGAATTAAAAGTTTTGGTTGTCTTCAAGTCTCGGAACGATTTAAATTTAATTAAATTGAATAATTGATGAATTACCAATTCAATGTGTGTTTTTACTTTCAATCCTCGGTTGACGTAGATCACGCAATATTTTTTGTCACAAAGAGGACATTAAACCAGTCATCTTTGAAAATCTGACAAACGCTGATTGTGCAAGTGTTTTATTTTCTGATTGACGTCACGGAATGGGTTGCCCTCTGACATCAAGGGCTTACTGCCAGCACAATAATGTGTTATTGTTTCTTCCATGTGTGAAGCCTTATGGTAAAAAGCTGCAATCACTTCAAAGTTGAGTACACACACTCACAATAAAATTTTGTGGGTGAGTGAAGATGTCAGTTCTTAATCCGTACCCTAGCTTCTTTATTTTTGGCCGTGTTTACCCATGAACGTACATTGTTTTCATTTTTATGTAACTATTTGAAAATTCTGAGGACTTTTAGTGGTTGATGGTAGCCAAAAAAATTACTGGCATTCCCTAGAGATTTGTTCTTTAATTAAATGTCTATGAATAGTCTTGACAAGCAAGTCAAGACTATTCATAGACATTATTTTTTGGTCACAGATATTGTAAAGAAAGTCACCTCTAAGTGCCCGCATTTTCAAGTCTTTTTTCATGTGATTCTATCAAATCTCTACAAATTGGCAAGAATGTGATGTGTTTTAAGATAAAAACTAGCGATAAAATTTTCCGACGTTTCGATCTCGCTGAAATCATTTTCAAGTTTGAAAAAATAGTGAATAAAACTTTGCCTATAAGAAGTAAAATCACACGTGAGAATATTAAAAGCGATAAAAATGCGGAAACATGTACTAAGCATTACAAAAGGTAAGTGATAAAAATTTAAAAAAAGGCTAGATAACAATAGGACAAAAGCTTTACAAAAGAATATATGAAATACTCCGAGCTATAAAAATAACTTTGCACGGATGGAGTCAGACTGACTCCATCCGTGCATTTGACATTTCTTGTTCATGTAAATGCGATACTTTGAATACCAGGCAAGGTTCGTAGTCAGACAGCTTGTTTAGAAAGCAGATGTCATAATTGGTCAATTGTGGACTTTATTTTACTTTATTTCAGGCTAGATGCCTTCACAGGTGTTTTGCTCTCAGCACTGTGTTGTTTTTGTTGTTTCCTGTATAAATGAGGAAGCTGATCACAAAGGGACTTTACTCAAATCTAGTTCTTCAGATATGTAAAATAAAAACCTCAGAATATGTAGACAATATATTGTAACTCAAACATCAACTCTATGTCTTAATTGTGTGTGCCATTTGACATGTCCCATAAATTATATTAGTACATGTATATACTAAAACAGTGGATAGGGTTGAACGCGGGCGCTGATTGGCTCGTCAAACTCCGAATATCCTGTGCTATTTACCTCCGAACTCAGGAAAAAATGGCATCCCAATTGCAATTTGCATCCGTGACAAGTGAAGAAAACATCCAAATTAATTTTTTGTGCCGTATATTATCTCACTGTTTTAGTATAACTAAAACGACTATTCACTTCAGGATCAGTGTCGGTGGCTGGCATTGGATATTTACCTCGTCGCTTCGCGGCTCGGTAAATATCCATCGCTAGCCACCTCCACTTCAGTGAATAGTTGTTAACTATTAAATACTGCATTTCTAGCATTTTGATTGGCTGAATAAATCCTAGTTATCAACTCGTATTCTGCATGATCACACTAAGGGTTGGCAAGCAAAAAAAATTGACAGGATTGGGAAAGATCCTAGTATCCAAACATGAGAATTTGTTAGAATTTTCTAAAACAATAATAATGATTTTACTAGTCTAGCTTTCTCTCCTGTTGGTTGTGAGATTATTGGTGATAGCAAACACAGAGCTTTGAGCCCTGTAAATCGTTGGCTTTTTACTTTCTGAAACACCCTGCAGTTGTTTGGCAATTCCATCCTGCCAACAGTAATATTAATTAATATTGCCACAACGTTTTGTTTTTAATTTCTTGTTCTTGTGGAATACAATCCTCTATTGTTTGAGAAAATAATTATTGTTGTTTTACAGGTATCGATCATTTCTCCATAATGATTTCGGGGAGAAAGACGAGGTTGTTGAAGGAGTTCTTAGGTGAGAGTTGGAGGAGACTGGTTGTTTTTTTTATCGCTTCAGAGCAAATCCCACAAAAATGATAATGTTGATGTTCAATGTTGATATTATAGCAAGTTTTCCAGTCTTCTTGTAAAAAGTACTTTACCGTGGAGTTTAGAAGATCTTATTACAACCTCTACCCCCATTCCTTAACCCTTGCCTCCTATGGGTGAAGACAAAACGTGGATCCCTTTTTGGACCCCTCTTCTGGATCCCCTTTGTACCCCCTCTTGAAAGGTAACAAAAAAAAGCTGAGAAAAATATAACGAGTGTTGAATACGCACAATAGTCGCTTTCGATTCACAATCCCACTCGAAATCTCTTCGTATGCAATGGAAGTTTTCTTCTGACGTTCACGGCTAATTTCTCAAGATAGCGATTGGGAAATCTTACCAGCTACTAAGTAAACTCAATAGCCTCAAAAATTAGATGATATAAAGCAAACAACCATAAATTTTTGTTCTGAGTTATTATTTCTTTTGATAGGGGTGTGGTTTCAGTCTTTGCAGTATGGTTGGAACAGTTCCCAGCAGATTTTGATGATTCTCCAAAGTATACTTGCTTAAACAGAATGCTTAGCTTTGTAACCTCAGAAATGAAGCCGTCGTACCATAGGGATGAACTTGCCAGAAAGATAAAACATAAACTAGACAAGTTTCGGATTACACCTTTTGAAGATCAAGGTAAGGCTCTCTGTCAATGTTGTTGGTTAAGTGTCAAAGTATTTTGTGGGTTCAGCTTTGGAAAAGTGACCCCTTTTATGGCAAAAGTAGTGTAGTCCATTGTTAAAGCAATAGATAGTCGTGTGTGATGGGTGTATTTGATGGGTCAGGACTAATGAATCTTTAATTTACTATCTCAACCATTGTATACAGTCTCATTTTTGCTTATTGGGGATTGGTTTTTTTGCTTTACTTTTGATGTATGCACTAGGTACAAACTGAAGACTGAATTAAAGTGTAAACCAGAGTGATTGTCTTTAGCAGGTGCTAGTCTTTGATCTGAAAATAAAATTGTCAGGAAGTTTCGCTTTTGAAATTAGCAAAATTATGACCCCTGATATCTAAAAAAAAGCATTTTAGCATGGGTAACTAGTTAACCAGTAATTTAGTTCTTGTTTATATAGAGATCACACACTTGTTAAGAATATTTTTGATAAGAGCAACTGACTAGAGGGATTCCCTGTTCAAGTTATGACCCTTCCTCACCTGAGAGTTTTGGGGCACTTTAGGTGCGAAGAGAGGTTTCATTAGAAGCCGGCAACTGGCAAATTCCGCCCAGCTACTCTTTAAGTTCGGGGCCTGGCCGAAGACATTGTGTTGTGTTCTTGGGCAAGACACTTTACTCTCACGGTGCTTCTCTCCACCCAGGTGTATAAATGGGTACCGGCGTAATGCTGGGGGTAACCCTGCGATGGACTAGCATCCCATCCAGAGGGGAGCATAAATATTCCTAGTTGCTTCATGTTACGGAAACCGGAGATAAGCGCCGGCCTTAATTTCCCTTCAGGCTCGTAACAGAGACTTTACCTTTTTTACTCTTTAAGTTATCGCCACCTACTTTTTCAATAAATCACATGATTCTCACCATTTCAGATCTATTCAATTTATTTTAATTTAATTCAATAAAGCAACTAGAATATCAAGGAATTTTTCAAAATGTTCTGGGGGAGCATGCCCTCAGACCCCCCCCCCCCCCAGGGGGGCCAAGTGTTCTACATTGAGGAGTAAAATTATTGTGGATTAGTGTTAATTTCGTTATCGTTTCATTGGAATTCATACATATATTCTGGCTGAACCTAAAGATCCCCAGAGCTACTATTGAGTTGCCATGTAAAGGCACTTTTAATGCTTTTAAAATTCTTAGATCTAGATGTTGTCACATTTCACTTGCCTGTGTCATCGAATTTCAATCATGGTGATGAAAGAGACGTGTGTTCCATGATAGAAGAGTTTACCAATGGCAACCCAGACTTGTTATCCATGGAACCAATCCACTGTGCAGAACAGTTAACTGCAATGGATGCTGTAAGCACTTGCTTAATCATTTGTACCTTTGTTTCAGGATTTTTGTCAAATTATGGTGGCCCAGTTACATGTATATATCAACAGTCTTGTTTCATCAAGGTTTACATGGATGGCTGTGTTGAAAAGTAGCAATTGAAAAATATGGAAAAATTGTCAGCTGCTAGACCAACTATGCAGAACAGTAGGGGGCTTAGACAGCAAATTAAAGTTGGTGGTGATTTTTGCTGGCAGGTGGCTACCTCAGGTCACCACTGGGGCAAACTGTATCATGCTTTTTTGTTTGTTTTATTTATTTATTTGTTCGAGCAGGTTGAAGTATTGGCAGCTATTCAGCTGATGTAGACCTGCTATACCCACCAACCCATACATTCATGAAGGACAGCCACAACACTGGGAACTTCATCCCCTGCTTAACTTTGCCCTCATTTTATTTAGCTGAGATTCAAACATTGTCTCTTCTTCTCTCCACAGAAACTTTTCAAGAAAGTAATTGCATGGCATTGCCTTGGTTGTATATGGGGCAAAAATAAAAAGGACGGTAGGGCCTCCACAGTAAAAGCAACTGTTGATCAGTTTAATGCTGTGTCGCTTCGTGTCACCTCGTCTATCCTGACGAGCTCCAGGAGTAAGAGCAGTGGGGCAAATACAAGGGGCAAATATATTTCCTGGTGGATAAGTGTGGCACAGGTAATATATCTATTAGTTCAAGTACCACTATTGTTTTGGTAGTTATGTGTTGTTGTCATTTTGAAGGGCTCGATCTGAGCAAAAAGAGAATTTTGAGTGCTTATTTCTCATGTCGCAAAATGTTTGCCAAATTTGTTCCTTGAACAGTTCTTAGTCTAAGGTATACAACATCTTATTCCAGGGAGAATCAAGAAAGTAACGGAACTTTGGTTCAAGAGCTTGAAATACCAGATATATTATATTTTTAAAATCCGATCCAATTGCCTTGATTTTTGACATACAGATCTAGAATGGATTCGAACATCTTTACTGTCCCCATAATTATTTAAGTACATATGATTTGGTAAACACCAGCGACCGGTGCTGTTTCTAAAAAAAACAAAATTATTATTATTTTTTGTGGACGTTTTGTGGGTAGAACTTGTCAATTATGTGGCTTTGTGGTGAAACTACGTACTGTAGGGTCTTTTTACACCTCTTGTAAATGAAATGTCATCCATGCCACCAAATGCAAGAAAAACTTTAAAATGTGCAACATTATGCCTTGGTAGAACTAATTAAAGTTGGACAGTTGCATTTACTTGACATGTGTGTGTACCGCATGTGGGGATCATTACTTAATCAAGCTGTCATTGTGTTTGTAGGAATGCAGAGATCTTAAGAACTTTTCATCGCTGAAAGCCATTTTGTCAGGCTTGCAGTCGGCTCCAATTCATAGACTTAAAAAATCTTGGTCTCATGTCCCCAGGTAAAAAAAAAAGTAAATTATTATTTTGATGACTGACTTATTCACGGTAAAATTAATAAGTATTATTTTGTTCCTTTTTTCTTTAACTTTTAAAGAACAGCAGTATTATTAGTAAGAACTTGCATGCCTTGTAAGGTATGGAAAGCATGGTGGGTCAAACTACATGTATTCATTTTGCTTGACCAAATTCATCAAGATTGTTACAAAACTTGTAAAGGTAAACTCATGGAAATTTTCAGGTCTTGACAGGCTTATTCTCACAAACAATTCATAAACCAGTAAAATTTCAGGGTTTTTTTTGCACTCATTAGAAAAGCAAGCTCTGGATTATAATCCCAAAAATTTTGATTGGTTGTCACCTCTGATGTATTTAAGAGAACACATGCATAGTTGACGTTATCATCAAAAACTTTTAATTCCTTATTGTATGAAACAAATAAATTTCATGTTGCCATGTCTTATCTAGCTAATAGATCACAAAGAACATCAAAATGTGATAAGAATATCAGTGGTCAACACACATTTTCACTTTTTTGTTCTTACCACATTTTGAAGTCAACTGTGATATATTGTTGAACAGATGCAGGGCAACATGGAATCTATTATTTAATTAGCTCAGGTGAGCTGAGGGTTGTTACTTGTTTTTAGGAATGATTTGATCATTTTTTATTTTGGCAGAGAAAGCCAATCCTTGTACCATGAGTTGTCAAACATCTTTTCAGAAGATAGCAATCAGCAGAGTAGTAGAGAACTGCTTATGAAGGTATTGTATCAGGGTTGTCCAAAAATCTCACACTCTAGAACAGCTGGGTTTGAAAAGTAGGAAGTTGAAATTAAGGAAAATATAGTACATGTACATGTATGCTAACAACCAGTACAGTAAAGTAGCCAGCCACGGCAAAGAAGTTTGTGATGATTTCTTGTGGCATCCGACTACTTTTGACAACCTTGCTGTATTGATAAAATCAAGTGTCTGCAGAGTGTCATTAACATAAAACTGTGGAGCACAAACAAGAGACTTATACTTTACGTAATACTTAACCATGGTATTTTAGGAGGGTTGGTCTATTGATTTGCTTACAGCTGCACCTGGTTCAAATCCAACTCTCATGTCTGGTTAGAGGTCCCAAACCCAACTCTTAACCCAGTGACACCTCAAATGCCCTAGGACACTCCAGCTGACAAGTAGGATTGTCTCACTCTCAGGGGGTCAATGGGTTAATCATGCTTTTTCAGTATTTATATGACCACTGATTTGTTGCTGTCAGTTGGGGTTCTGCCTGATTACCAGTGAACTCTGTGAATTGACCTTGTAACCCTGTGATTGATTGATGTCCAGGGCAGAGTTACAATTATATTAACAATTATTCTCAGCTGCTTTTCAGGGCTTTGCAGGGCTCTTTGATCAATAGCTATTGAAACTGTTGTCAGCAAGTTGGCCTTAAATGTGTTGTGGGTCAAAATTTTCCTTGGATTTTTTCATTTTTCCTTTGTTTGAGATTGTGATAATGAATCTGACACAATTAAGCAAAGTCAAAATTAACCAGGTTTGAAAAATTTTAAACCAAAAAATTTGAACCACTACTCATTATTTTCCCTGCATCAGTATTGAGATTACAGTTGGTATCAACACCAGTTAATGAAATTACTCTATACAGTGAATGGAAAATTATCCATTTAATATCTGTGTACACATTTGTAACTCTTGTAATCATACTTCTTTTAACAGGAAGGAACTGCAAAATGGGCGCAATCTGAGCCAACGTCACCCACAAGGAAAATACCAACGTTGAAGAAACGTCGGTCCAAAGGCATGGACCTGGTAAGTATTTTTTCAGTTAAGTTTTTAAAGCAGCAACTCAATCAACTTATTTGCAGGGTTAGAAATTTAGAAAGCAGGAAAATGCTTAAGAGCCAATGTAGGGTAGGTGAATTCTGATCACATAGATTTATGTTTCTTGTTGTGTCTTCTTTTGCTGATCCAAGACTGCTGCTGTACCCTGAGCTAGTGGATCTATAGGGTTCCTAATTTAGGTAATTTGCCATGATGTCAAACACAAAGTCACCACTAGAATCTCTGGGATGAGGAATAATCCTAAAGCTCATTCAAATCTATCTTGCTTTTCTCTCAAAGGGAGTTATTCATGGCACAGTTCCATATTTGGGGACATTTCTTACTGATCTCATGATGTTAGATGCTGCACTTCCAAACATGACAGAGGTAGGATTCACCATGCATATGTACAGTGTGGATTCTGGAAATATTTTCGTATTCAAACATGTCCAAAAGTCTTCATCAAAGGTGTTTGTACTGTATGTGAATCAGCTGATGCAAAATCATGATAAATCATCCGTTCTTACCTATCAATACCTCTAAATGTTTTTAAAATTGTAAACTGCAAGTAGGGGGAAGAGGATTTAATATACTGGTCAATTTTAAGAGGTGCACCTTTCAAATTGATAATTTTCAACTTTTCAGATATCCCAGGAAAAAACTAGCAAAAAATGCATCAATCTGGAAAAGCTTTTTAACATTCTCTGGCTTTTAAAAAATCCAGGGAATGTTTATGTGCACAGCAAATCCTTTAAAACGTTGACAAGGAAAATGTCAGCTCAGTACCTAAAATTATTGATATAATTTATTTCCTTTGGAACATGTGCATCGGTGCAGGAATAACAAGGAATAACCTCACAAACAGCATGGATTAATCATTGTCATAGTTGCCTATGTGTCAAAAGTAAACAATAATAATTTCGATTATTTGCAGTTTTATATCAGATTCTTGAGAAGGAAAGTTAAAAATTATTATTATATGGCTTGTGTTTGTAGCTGATATAACGCGCGCTCTGATTGGCTAATTGTGACTGAATTGTAGGGCATTATTCTCTCGTAATGCCCACGGGGCGATTACGGGCTTGCAGAAACAAAGCAAAAGGTAATTAAAAAGCCATATAATAAACTACTTACTAACCGAGCTAGCTCGAGCCGTACTGGGGAATATTTGCCTTCGGTCGTTTTTGTACGGACCTCGGTTGCTCGGTCCATACTGCCACGACCTCGGGCCAATATTCCCCAGTACGGCCCTTGCGCTCGGTTAGTAAGAAGTTAATAATGAATGAAAGAACCCCCACTTCAATTACAGGTCCTTTCATGGGAACACATGAGTCCAATAAATTTGACCGGCTCGCAACTGTGTGGCTTCATAGTTCAGTTGGTAGAGAATTGCACTGGGCATCGCAGAGGTCATGGGTTCCAATCCCATTGGAGCCACCGGAATTTTTCGGGAGTCTTTAATCAATTACTTAAATTGTCACGCTAAGTGTGCTTTCGATTGGGAAATCCGGATTTAGATCTTAAAATCTGGATCTTCGGATTTCCAATCGAACACCAATCGAACGAAAACGGATTTTGTCGCAGATTCATGAATTGGAAATCCATGTCTGGTAAGGATTTCAATTAACAAAATCCGTTGCCAAATCTGTTTTCGAATTTTGTGTTTGATTGAAAATCCGAAGATCTGGAGTTTAATTTAAGATCTAAATCTGGATTTCCCAGTCGAAAGCACCCTAAGTGTGAGGATCATGCACTTCAATCTTCTTTAAAGTTAAATAATGGTTTTTGAACTCTTTATACTCTTTTGCAGGATGGTTTGATCAATTTTGAAAAAAGAAGAAAAGTAAGTCTTAATAGACATAATCAATTGAAATACTTATAATAACAATAATAAACCTTATTTAAGTAGCACAAGGACGGGTAAAGCTTTTGCAAATGTTGGCCGCGTAGCACTTTATATTTCAACAGAATTAACTATTGTAGGGTAATGTGAAGTGCTGTTTTCCATGCGAGCGTTACCTCTTTTTGGGATTGGGCCCACACAAGGACAAAGAAAAACTCGGACCAGGGTGGGAATTGAACCCACGATCGGGTTAGATCACCAGAGAGTCAGGATGGCTTCGTGGTTATCAACCATGCCTTCCATCTCTGCGACCTGGGTTCAATTCTCGGCCCCAAGATCGTATGTGGGCTGAGTTTCAGTCGATCTCAACCTGACTCCGAGGGTTTTTCTCCGGGTACTCCGGTTTTCCTTCCTCGGCAAAATCGACTCCCAGCCTATTCCATCTGGCAGTGGTGCTGTGCTCCGTGGTCATACATGGGTTGTGTTCAGGGGCTGAGCGCCTAGCGGGCACATCAGCTCCGTCGGTCCGACCTCGTCAAGCCACGCCCTTTGCAATTCACTCTCCGACTGCGAGTAAAGGCGTTTAGCAGGTCAGGCATTGTTATTAGCTACAAGGTCAGATTGGAGCATGTCGTGGGAATTGGGGATTGAATGTAACCCTGCCTTATGCTTGTACATATTCATTGCCATTCGACATCTTCAATTCCCATGACCTGCTCCCATCTGACCTTCTAGCTCAGTCGGTAGAGCGGTGGTGATCTGAACTGCAAGTCGTGGGTTCAATTCCAGTAGTAGGGCTAACACTCACGTGGTTTACATGGCTAGAAAACAGCATTTCACATTACCTTACCATAGTTAATTAGTTTAATTGGTTTAGCGCTGGGGCACTCATCGGGAACACTGAACAGAAATCAAATGAACTCATTGGTTGGCTTTTGAGGGAAGGGGAAAACCAGAGTAGCTGGAGAAAGACCTCTCAGAGTACAATGGAGAACCAACAAAGTCAACCCACATGTGTGCCACATGTGTGACGCCAAGTTTGGGAATCAAACCTGCACCGCACTGGTGGGAAACAAGTGCTCTCGCCATTGCACCACCCCTGCCTCCGTGCATACTAATCTACATTGTATTTAGGCATCCAGTTAAAGCTTAAGGTAATTCCCATGAAAATGACGTACTATCCAGATTTTTTTCAAACTTGGCACAATTGATATTCATACACATGACATTTTAAAAATGCAACAAAAAGATGGGGTCACCGAGCTTGTTTTCGCACTGTATGCGCTTTATTCTAAGTGTTTTTTACCGAATTTTGCGAGAAGCATTCGAAACTAGATCAACCGGAAAAATTGTTGTTATGTAGCAAAAGGTACCGAATATTATTGAAAACTTGAACCTGCTTGTTTGTCGGGCTATAATCTTTAAGTAAAGTGATTTCAAATCGCTCAATCTTGCAAAGAAATTAAGGAAATTGGACCGCTACAGTCATCACCTTGCACTCAGTGTCAGGCTCCAAATGCATTTTCGCGTCATTTATAGGTAAATACTACAACTTCTACTATCCAACTTTTTTTCTTCTTAAAATAGGTTTTTCGTGTACCTATTACGAGTCAATATTAAAATGGGGGGTTACCATGCTCGTTTCTTCGCAACACGATGATAATGGATGGCAAATGGGCAATTTCAGCTTCAAAATGATCATTTTTCCGCGAAAAGACTGGGGCAAATTCCAAAACATCACCTTTTTAACCGAGAAGAGTTATCATGATTGCACTTAAAAGCTCATGAACAGCAAAAGCGGCCTTTGTTACCTCTCTTCAGATGGCCGGCGTGAAACCCCGCCATCTCGGAAGTCGCAATGTTATGCGCAGTATGAGATGCGCGGTGCAAAGGGGAGGGGAGGGAGTCAGGATGGCTTAGTGGTTATCAACCGTGCCTCCCACCTCTGTGACCCAGGTTCAACTCTGGCCTCGGGTCGTACGTGGGCTGGGTTTCAGTCGATCTCAATCTGACTCCGAGGGTTTTTCTCCGGGTACTCCGGTTTTCCTCCCTCCTCAAAATCGACTCCCGGCCTACTCCATCAGGGTGTGGTGCTGTGCTCCGAGGTCATACATGGGTCGTGTTCAGGGGCCGAGCGCCTAGCCGGCAGCACAGCTCCTTCGCCCCGACCTCGTTGAGCTGCGCCCTTAATAATTCAGTCTCCGACTGCGAGAAAGGGCGATTAACAGATCAGATATTATTATTATTATTATTATTATTATTATTATTAATCACCTTAATATTAATGACACTTGCTTTGCTTTCATTTTCAGGAATTTGAAATAATTGCACAGATAAAGTTGTTACAAGAAGCAGCCAAAAACTATGTTATTACTCCTAATGAGGAATTTAGACAATGGTTTGATAGTATAAAGACATTTTCAGAAGCGGAAAGGTTAGTTTATTTAGTAAGTTGTATTGTAATAATTTTAGTAACCAACCTTTTGGTAACATTTATTACGTGAAACTTGTCTTATGATCTTTTGTTTGGCGTGGGTCAAATGGCTCCAATGTTGGACAAAGCCAGTCGAGGTCTCTTTGATCCTTATTCTCAAGAGAAGGCCAACAATATCCTGCCCCCACCCCACCCAACACAATGTTGTTCATGGGAATATCAAATAACGTGTTCAGCCTTGTCTCAACATTCGTTTTGGGGGAGGGGTGGGAAGGGATCCATAAATATCAGATTTCCTTCTTGGAAAAAAAAACTCTTGTAACAAGTTTTTCTAAGATTGTAGCATAAGGAAGGTTTTCAGCACACAAACACGACATGCGGCTTCTCTCCGCTTAGCACGGGTTGCGCAAAGTAAGGCTTAGCTTATTGTCAGTGAATTTAAAGTGCCGAAGGGTACATAATAAACGAATGGTTGAGCTGAAGCATTTACCCATGGATCCACTTAATTCAAATCCCATACTCCCATCCATGGAGTTTGGCTTTGCTGCCGATTAGATTCTACTTCCGATTGGTAAGAAGCCAAATGTTTGCTTACCTCAAATTGTGTTCCATCATGCCCAAAAAGACTTAAACAATAACCTCACAAGCTTAAAAAACCCAAATTATAGTTTTAATTTAAATTTAAACGACATATCGCACACTAGTACATGGTATGTCCTTTTATTCCGTTACAACCTTTCAACACGATTCCAGTGCTCCATTTTTATCAGAGAAAACACCATGTTAGGATGGTATTTCCATGAAAATTAAACGAATTCAAACTAAGGAATAGGTCGAAAGACAAGTTTTTAGCTTTAAGAATAGGGTGAATGCATGTTTCCTTTGCGTTTCAGAAGAGTGTTTTGGGGGGAACGACCAGTTTAGCTGGTAGTCATTCCATGTTGAATTTTGCTTTGCAGTTATCGTTTGTCCTGTAAGGTTGAAAATGTGGAACTAAAATTCGCCAAAAAGAAAACTACAAGACTCAGGTTTGTAATCCTTATAGAAAGACACAGAAACAAATTGTTTCTGTCGTAATTTTGCGTTGCAGATTGCAGAGATTGTTATGTAATTTGCCTTGATCAGTGTTAGCCTTCGCCGTCTTTAGGCGTTCCCGTGCCAAACATTTTTTGCGAAATATCCTGAAAATAAATTGGTACGAGCGGTTGCAGACTAAAAATCGAGAATGAAAGATTCACATTTGTATGCCCACGTTGTCGTCTAAGCTCAAATTTGATGGTTTCAGGTCGTTGGTATACAGAGTACCGCAAAAATATCGGTGTGCCAAAATGCGAGCCGTACGATTATTTTTCCTTATCATAACCTTGCGGCGTTGGCGTTGCCGTCGTCGTCTCTTAAACTCCCTCGGGCTGTGCATGATAAACGACGAAGGCTATGGCAAAAAAACGACACTTCAAAATTTAACTCTGCAGTATATTAAGTATTTCGAGTTTATCCTATCTTATTATGCTAGACCTTAAAATGTAAAACTCGAAGTACTTAAAAAAACCCCACAGCATTTGGGTCGAAAGTCAAGCTCAACCTTTTGGCAGTCGGGTGTTACGCAAACAAACTTTCAAAGTTTGAAGAAAACAAAGAAAGTGAATTTTTGATTGGAGTGGCACTTAAAGCAATGACGACCTCGCGAGCGAAATCAGAAAACGATCTGGTTTAGTTAACAATGAACACATATTAAACAATGGCTCTTCACGCCCTGCACTCTGGTACATTTCTTGACCGTTCTCGTCCTCATAACGATGTGGTTGACCAAATTTGCGACAGGTTTAAAACAAGGTCATGTCCTTCTATTTAAAGTACATGTCACTTTTCACAAATCACTCGTTACAAAACGTTTATTAACTAATGCTAAACTGAGGCCTTATTAAGCCTAAAAACGATGGTTAGGTCTAAACTAGGTTAGCCAATTTGAAGGGTTTGAGTTGCTTTAGTGTTGGTAAAACAATGACCAGTAACGAGTGACCTATGTTTTAACCCCGCCGCCAAATTTGAGGAAGCGTAGCGAACGTGAACCCCCATCGATGAAATTTCAATACTTTTCTCCCAAAACACACTCCGTTCATACCAATTTTATTGCAAGAAACGCGATACATGCTTCCTTCGTTGACTGAACAACTTGGAATAATCTGGGATTGCTCAGTAACAATAGCACAAACTTATATTTTTAGATGAGGTTCTCGTAGCTGTCGCCACGGTCTTCGTCCCTTCGTCTTTAGTTCCTTAACATCTGCAATGACCTTAAGTTTAGAAAACGACATAATCTCTTTCTATCCTTTTGCAGGCGAATGTTGAGTGAGCCCGATATCAGCAAACTGAGCTTTTTGTCAGATGTTACTCAAAGCCTGTCGCCTCCTGTTCCAGATAAACCGTGCAAATCGACCGAAAATTCACCAGTTGCGCCCCGACGCCACCAGAGAAATGTAAGAAGTATTGCGGCATTGAAATTTGAATGGAATTTGAGTTTCTAAATCTAACCTGACCATAGCTGGTGAATCAACTATGCACTAGTGTGATAGGCGGCCATTGTTTTGGCATACCAAAAAGAGTTTAATTCATGAACGATTAAAGAGATTTAGCTTCGGATTTACGCGAAACGAACGGCAGGTAAGCTGCTAGGCTCGATTACCAGATCATAACTTTATTTTAACTGAAAAATTGCTTTGATATCACCACAATTTCTTTGGGAACTATCCCCTTAACTCAAGGATCGATTGATTAATTAACCCTTCTTTCGCAGAATTCTGCTTCTTCGTCTTCTTCCTCATCTTCCGGCGTATCGTCTGGATCAGAACGATGTTTATCGGTGGCGGTAACAAAGCCTTCCTCATTCTCGCTCCCTCGCGGTCGCTGTCTGCCTTCTTTGCCTTCTTCTCTTCCGAAGACAGGTAAACCTGGTTTTTCTCGACGCTCTCTTCCTGCGACTCCTGATAGCCCATCAAATAGATCTGTGCATGCAGGCTGCATCATACGAGTCAGTATCGAGGGGATGGAGGACAAGAGTACAGGAGGTGTGATTTACAGAGGCATTTGGGTAAGTAAGGCAACTTCAAGGAATTGGGAGGGGGAGGGGGGCTTTAACTTGACTTCTTTTGCAACAACAACAACAACAACAACAACAACAACGGGAACATCAAAACTATAACCCTTCATCTAAAAATACCACCCCCAAACAAATACTTCTCCATCCAAATTTACATGTACAGCTATAACAACTGATGTATGTATTTAGGCAAGCCTAGAAGGGGAGCTCTTCGATTTAGTAGTATTTATGTTCTCAGATATATTTAAATTAGTCTATTTTCCCGTGCCCTTTCTTCCTCTTCTAGCCGTATTTCGTGCTCATACTTGCTTTTTCTTCCGCTTCTCATCGCTATTATCTTTAACGTTGAGCACCCGTACGCACGTACGTCACAAGCAAATAGGGAGTTTAAGAAGCGACGACGGTTACGACTACGACAACGCCTCAAAACAATAATATCATTGGTTAAAAGAGCATAAATCGTGCTGCACGTGCAGCACGGATTTTAGTATGTTCGCGGTCCTCTGCGTGACAACGACTTGAAATCACCAAATTTGAGGTTTTGACGACAACGTAAGCATGCAACAGAGAATCTTTCATTCTTTATTTCCACTCTGAAACTGCTCTTACCATTTTATTTTTAGGATTCTTCGCCCATATTGTAGGACCTGAACGAGACTGACTAATCGCGAAAAAAAAAAAGCAAAGTTGTGTTTTGAGGTGACGGTTTCGTCGACCGTAGACCGTCGTCGTCGTAGATCTTAAACTCCTTATTGGTGCTCCGTCGACGCGCGGAACTCCGCCACAACTACAAAACCACCGCTAAAAGTTGACAGTTACAAAACTGCATCTACAAGACTGTAACTGTAACTACAAAGCTACATCTTTGGGTTCATTTGTTAAAAGAGCATAAATCGTGCTGCACGTGCAGCACGGATTTTAGCAAGTATGTTCGCGGTCCTCTGCGTGACAACGACTTGAAATCACCAAATTTGAGGTTTTGACGACAACGTAAGCATGCAACAGAGAATCTTTCATTCTTTATTTCCACTCTGAAACTGCTCTTACCATTTTATTTTTAGGATTCTTCGCCCATATTGTAGGACCTGAACGAGACTGACTAATCGCGAAAAAAAAAAAGCAAAGTTGTGTTTTGAGGTGACGGTTTCGTCGACCGTAGACCGTCGTCGTCGTAGATCTTAAACTCCTTATTGGTGCTCCGTCGACGCGCGGAACTCCGCCACAACTACAAAACCACCGCTAAAAGTTGACAGTTACAAAACTGCATCTACAAGACTGTAACTGTAACTACAAAGCTACATCTTTGGGTTCATTTGTAAAATTCTGCTACTTTCTAAGAAGACTCGCCTCAAATTTGGTGATTTCGCGTCGTTGTCATGCAGAGTACCGCAAATATATTTTCTAAAATGCGTGCCGCACGTGCAGCACGAGTATTTTTCCTCTTTCAACCAATAAAAGGCCTGGCCAAACGCTCGCAACCTCTTACAACATTGTTGGGCACAACATGTTGCATACGTTTGGCCACCCTGTTGCGATATGTTGGATGATGTTGGATCAAATTTGAAAACGGTCAAATTTTTCGTGGAACATTTTGGATGCTGCATGATGTTGTACTCGTTTGGCCACGTTAAAACAGTCGTTAAAACAGTGTTGCGCTTGGGCACGCACTTCTCGCGCGCCAGGGGCCTGGGGCACATGAACATTGACATGTTGCGTTGAAAATGAAAATGTTGCGTGCGTTTGGCCACCCCGTACAACACATGTCGTAACATCATGCAACAATGATGCAAGATGTTGCGTTGAAATGTTGCGAGCGTTTGGCCAGGCCTTAATATTCAGTATTGTTTCCTTGTCGGTGCCGCAGCCGTCGTCGGTTCTAAAACTCCCTGTTTCGAGTGAGAGGGCGTTCTCTCCCTAAACTAAATTGTCCAAGGTTTTACTTAATGTTTAATATGTTTTGGTGCTCAATTTAAAATGCTACTTCTTATGTAAGCTGCTTTCAAGGGTCCCCCAATCCAGACTTTGGGCCGCTTTACACGAACCCGGGTTGCACACCGACCCGGGTCAGTTCAGCGTCAAATTTTACTTTACACGAGCCCGGGCTGGGTGAGGGTTGGGTCGATCTCGGCTGGCCCAGCTCAGTTCGTTTTTCGCTCGGTTAAAAGGGCTAGCAACTACTTGTCAGCGAGGAAATTGGCGGACGAACCATGCAATCATCAGAATCATCAATTTGTGTTAAGGTCATCAGCCATTTTACCAATGCTATTTGCTTGTGCGCAGCTGTACGGGTTTTTAATGCTCATCAACATGCTCTAACAGCAACAGCTCCAAGCCATCCGCCGTGCGCTTTTCTTCGATTTTTTCGCCTCCTCCATTTTGCTAGAGGCTGCGCTTGGGCAAGAACGCTGCTCCACAAAAAGAGTGACGTTCAAACGATCCTTGGTCAGATGGGAAAGTGTTGACATGAAGAAATTGAAGAAATTTCAACCCTTCTAGCCGTGTCAACCCGAGCCTCCAGAAGGGTCACCCGACAAGGAGGGCTGACTTGGCTTGACTACTGTTTTCGTGCAAACACTTATAAACATTTGGCTGCAAAAGGGTTACCCGCCGCGGTGATTCAACCCGGGGTCGTAGAAAGAGGCCCTTTGTTGTAAAGTGTGTTCAAGTTTTTATTCGCACAAAGATGCAGTTCTGAAATTAGTCCCATATTTTCCCTAGTGTAGTAAAGAAGAATTCCTGCGCAATGGACCGTATATTTATAAAACAATGACAATTTTCACTCCATGTTTCCTTCAGAAGTATTTCTCTTTCTATCGAAAATTCTATGAAAGGTTTGAGCCAAATGTCAGCCAGCCGTCCAATTCGCGGGGACGCCATCATCTTGCAACCGTTGATTTAAATGGTTTATGGTCGCCAGATTAAAACGTTTTCAATTTCATATTCGTTGGGACTATTAAGTTAGAAAATTTTTGTTATTCGTGTCTTGTGTTCTTTATATTGCAGTTATCAGATGACGAACGAACCCCTGCTGTCATTCGGACGTGTTTGGAGAAACGGGAAATGAAAGCTGACCCCAGTGAATACAGGCTTGTTCAAGTTTTTAGTACAGGAAGTAAGTCGCTCACCTTGTGGTGTTGGAGCACTTCGCCGTAAAACAAAAGACAAAGTTGTCTTATCAGCTAGGCAGTCACAACTCAGAAAATCAAACTAGCCAATCATAGCGCAATGCAAAGATTGCGCCAGATTTTTCCTTTTATGGGCGATGGAAGTGGCGCGCTTTCTTTTTAAGCGAATCACCAGGCGGGCTGGGCTTGCAAACGAATTCGTGCTTCTTGCTTTAAGGTGATTCCCTAGAAATATAACTTGTCATAGATTTCCGATGAAACTTCGCACAGTGTTGTAGCATGTCAAGGAGTTTATAAAAATGTAATAAAAAAGGGGGTTCACCGTGCTCGTTTCCATGGTACCGCGGCGGCGAATACGGTTATTTGAGCTCCTTTGACAATTGCTGCGCACCCCCAATGTTGGACAAATTTAGCATAATTTTTGTACATGTAATCCAACGTATAACATAGAGCGTGATTTCATTCTATGTTTAATTCAAGTACGTAACTCAAAAATTTGTGTGAATAACTTTGTGAATACGTAACACTCCAAAATAGATTTAAATTTAGTGTGGGCTGTGCGACTCGTATTGGCTACTTCCGTACAATTTTATGAAATTGCCAAAAAACTGGCCATAGACTTTTGCTCATTTTTCCACTACTCCATGAAGACACCGTTCTTTACAAATATATGAAATAGAAAATGGGGGTTACCGCACTCGTTCAGGAGAAAAAAGCCATTCCTTGACGGATTAGGCTTGGCGTCAATAAAAAATCCGCCATTTTATCAATGTGCCTGCGCTACTGCACGCGCCAGTGACGCAAGAAATTATTGCGTAGGGTTGCGCAATGCAAAACCAGGGAATCACTGTGACGTGGCTCAAACCGGTTTCAACAATTTGGAGGGGATGTCTCATTAGGAGGATTAACTAAACAACACTGTTTCACTTAATGTTATGGTACCATATGAAACCCCAATAATTGCTTAACAAGATGCACATATTAATGTGACGTAATAATTTATCATGGCAACAAAATAACCATCTAAAAGCGCCCTAATTTTCGTGCTTAAGCGCTTATGTCTCAAGAACCAACTCGGTGACCCCCATTTTTTGCTGGAAAGTGATGAGTAGGCTAAGATGAAACTCTCTGCAAAGTTTAAAAAATTTCTCTGGAGCAGATTCAGAGCCGCCTTAAAATTTTCCAATTGCTATCAATCTGCTCCGGAGAATTTTGCAGAGAGTTTTATTTTAGTGTGCTTATCACTCTCCAGCGATAAAAAAATGGGGATCACCGAGTGCGTTTTTGAGATGAATTGCTTAAACACAAATATAGGGTGTTTGTAGATGGTTCTTTTGTTGCCATGGTGAGCTATTACGTCACATTAATGAGTGCGTCTTGTTAAGCACTTATTGGTGTTTCATATGGTATCATGACGTTGCCGTTAAGTGAAACAGTTGAGTACATTCATTCCTTCCAAATAGTACACTTTATTGATAGTGTTAAAACTGGTTTGAGCTTCCTTAAACGTATATGTGGACAGGGGAACTTATAAGTTCCTGTTGTCCTTTTCGCTATAATTGTCGGCACAAGGTCTTCTGTTCTGTTTTATTGTGTTTTCAGCTGAACTCGTTATTCCTGATAACGCCAATGTCTATTACGCCTTAAATTCAAGCATGGAGCCTTTGCTGTTCAAACTCAAGAAGAAGGAAATATGAGAATCCAGTTGAGGTCTGTGTTTTTTGTACAATTTTTTTTAACAGCAGTTGAAGATGGAGTTTGTGCCAGGCTTAAAGGGGCAATGTCATGCTTAATTTCCTGTTTTAAGGTCAAAATGGGTAAAAATCTAAATCACACGTACAGCATTCCTGACAACCCTTTTTCAAGATATGAAAAATACATGTGGCACAAAGCGCTATTCGTATTTAGTTTTTGGTGTCTTTCTTTCCATTCTTTCCATCCAACAAAGAATAGCTACAGCATTATTTTTTATTTTTTCATTGATGCAAGGACGTCTGTTTGACTAAAATGGCGTGACACAGCCCCTTTAAGGCCGCAGTACCAAATTCATGTTCGCTGAAACTTGTCACGGAATTCAACATTTCATACCGATAAACAAGCGACAAAGATCAGTTGATGGAGCACTTTGTCCGCACTTGACAAAAAAAAAAATTACTCAATTTCCGTCATTTACATTTTGAAGTGCAATCGACAGAAGATATGTGCAGAGCACCAATGTGGCTTTTGGGAAAGAAAGTACATGTATAGCTTTTAGGTCTGTATTGATACGGAGACGTCTTTTTAACTGGCGAGCCATTGATCTGTGAGAAACGTACAACTTTCCCTTTAATGACAAGTGATCTTCCAAGTTGCTTGATGAAATAAGACTGCAGATGTGCCAGTATTCTATGATTAACCGCATGTGGGATGGCATGTTATTTGACAATTATTCCATGAGCCCGCGTTGGATATGAGATGGTATAAATAGTCAACGTGGCGCGTGGCGCCGAGATATCCATAACCAGTCTCATATTCAACTTGCGCGAATAGAATAATTGTTTTATTAAATTTGTCATCAAATTCTAAACGCTTGGACACTAGGAACTTAAAGCCAATCAGTTTCCAGCTTGGTAAAACTTGACGCAATCGTTTTCATATTAGGTCATACGGTATATGAGCTGATAACCGAGATTCAGTCAACCAATCAGAAAGCTAGAAACGCAATATCCGAGGTCGAGAATTCAATAAAAGAAGATAACTTTTTTTCATTTCCCGTAAACGGTGATCGCCCGCGTGCCCGAGTCACTTGATCAAAATTTGCCTGCGTGGAAAAGTGTGATTTGGGAGCTTAAGAGAGGAAGACGATGACGACTACGGCTACGGGAACGTTAGCTAAAAGCATTATTTCCTGTTATTGTAATAATTTCCCGATTGCTCAGAGTCGTTGGTCACGAAAAGTGTGTATCAACATTCCAGGAATAAAATGGGTATAGACTGTTTGGATGTTTGGAGAAAATCGAAATTAAACGTCAGGTGCTTTCGTCCTCGACATAACCTCAAATTTGGTCATTTCACATCGTTGAAAGGAACTTTATTTAAGTGTCTAGTCGTTCTAGCGCTGGAGCACTAATTGGGGACACTGTAAACTGAAATTAGCAATTAACGCAAATTCAATCAAATGTTGGTTTTTGAGGAGAGGGGAAACCGGAACACCCAGAGAAAACCTCTCGGTGCAGAGTAGAGAACCAACGAACTCAACCCAACTGCGTATGACGCCGAGTCTGGGAATCGAACCCGGGTCACATTGGTGGGAGGCGAGTGCTCTTACCACTGCGCCATCCCTGCGCCCCGGACAAGAACCGCTAAAAAATGTACCAAAATGTAAAACCCACGAATTGGGCGTTCCGCAGACCCTTTGTTTTAGTTTAAAAAAGCAATTTGTTTTTTGTCATTTTCTTAGCTACCGTTGGCGTCCATGCTCAAGCTCCCTTTTAACCGTAATCGGCGACGTTGCTATTTATCACTTTTCCGTTTGTGGCCATTTGCTTTGCTCGGTCTGTAATCCAGTTTCTTCGTTATATATAGATTTCTTTTGCTTGTAGGGCTGAGAGAACAACTTGATATGTCACAGCACAAGGCAACCAGGACGCAGCGAAGTCAGCATTGCCTCGCTCGTGATTCACGTCTTATAATAGTACCCTCCATGTAGATACTTAAAGTTTTTCCCCCAAATTCCGTGAAATTTGTCAGTAATATTGATTAGTACAATGACATTGGTGATTCAGTTGAAACTTCTATGCGCTGATTGGTTGATTATTTCTCGATAATCACCTAAGCGGATTTTTTTTTTTTCAAAATGGCGGCAAGCCGTTTTGTCGAGGTGACAGGCAAAGAAATTAATTGTTTAAAGAAAATGCATATTTTTCAAATAATACCCTTGAAATTAAACTAAAACAATTATTCACCTCAGGCTTGGTGAATATCAGTGAATAAAAACCTCGATTTTGTTTCGGTTTATATTCACCGATATTCATCTCGCCTGCGGTGTATAATTGTTAATTATTGACTCCTAAGATTTCGAGCCATTCATCATACGTTTTAACTATCGCAATTAGAAATGAATGTCAGATGACCATATTTTGGTTTTACTATGATTACTTAGGCAAGGCAAATAAGAATCGTATTTTGAAAAAAAAAAGTGGAAAAATTAAAAAGAAAAAATGAACAGCAAATCTGATCTGGTGACAAGGTAAATTTTCGTTGCAGGAATGTGTAGTTTTGACCGCGAAAAGGAGTACAGCAAGAGTTCCTTTGTGGACTGCATCACATGCAATGCACGAATCGGAAATCGAGATAGAGAATATATATGAAACGTTATAAGTTAAAAAGGGGTTAATAAAAAAATCAGTGGGAAAACATTAAACCGATGCTAGACCGGGTACATGTGAGTAGAACTAGAAAACTCGCAACAGGTCTTTGTGTACAGAAAATTAACATTCGCTATTTTCACATTGCACATAATACACTTTGTTGCTTCCCCCCCCCCCCCAAATTTTGCATAAACCATAGTTTTCAAATGCTCTTGGGTCACTGCATATTCCCAAGAGCACTTAAAAACAATGGTAAGGGGGGGGGGGGCAAAAAAGTGTATTATGGGGATGTGAAAATAGAGATGCATCCTTTGTTTAGCGCTGAAATGTGAATCGATAGGAGATATTGTGTCGGCATGGTAACCGAGTCTTTGAAATGAGTCTGAAGCTAGGTCACCAAGCTTACCATAAATGGACCTCCAGAAAAAGGCGCGGGGTGAACAATTCTTTTTTACCACATTCTATTGACAACTGCGCTATTTAACTGTAGATAGAAGCAAATTTCATTGTAAATATCTATGCTATTTTATAAATCAGTACAGAAACAAATATCGGATTTTGAAAAGTTTCTCTGAGAAAGACAAAATATTCTTCACAATTTATATATTTTCTTACCAGAAAATTGAAAAATATATGATTAAAACTAATTGCTCAAGTAAACAAGTTTTTTACATTATTTTACTCTTGACTTTGGCTGTAAATTTGTGTCTAGCGAATATCTCATTAAATTGAGAAAAATATTTTCATTCGTTTTATATATTGAAAATCTTTAGACAAGTTCTTCGAAACATATGTGGTTTATTGTATGAAAATCATGACAACTGAAGAGTTCAGATTAATAAAAGAAAAGAACTATGGTTTGTGTTGTGTGCTGAGAATTTTGAGGTAATCCAGGTAAAAGAAGTGTAAAACTGTTGTGTTATTGGACAATTAACTCACATATTTAGGATCTCTTTTTTAAATTAACAATGGCGTTTCTTATTGCACGATACAATGAATGTACTCGAACTTACTATTCTCTACTTTCTTAAATCCCATAATACATCTTGGGCATGTCCCAAGAGAAATAGAAAACAGTTCCTGTGCAAATTTTTGGGACATAAAAGAGGTGTATTATGGGATTTGAGAAAGTAGGTGGTTTTCACGTTACGTCATCGCCGCCATGTTGGTGGACGAAAGCAAAAGATCTCTCATTAGCTCCTTTTGTTCGTTCACCAGCAGTTGTACATTACATCATTGTTATCTGTGTCTCTGGAGATTGGTTGCAAACCATCTAAAGGGGACCACAATAAAGTGGTAATACAATAAAAAAATCAAATCTTTTTTTCTTTGGATTTCAAAACTATGTTAACTTTACACTAAGTGACCAAGTTTTAAGCCTCAACTTAGAAAAGACACTTGTTTATTTTAACTGAAATTTTCCTATTTATTGGTCCGCCATTGCTAATTTTAAAATCTTTAGAGAGATGGATCGAGGAGAGAATGACCTCAAAGAATCACTATTTTAAGAATGCAATGTGTTTGTACGTGACTGAATTAATATGCAGCACGGGAGTTTCGGGCTCTCAGATTTTGCATACATAATAAACTGCGTTTACACGCTGAAATTTTAAGCGATTTAGTAAATGACGTCACCTTCCCTAGATCCAACCCTCTGAGGTTCAGTCGGTCAGTTTTGAATGCGAGTAATGGCGGACCGCCGGAAATACGTCTGCGTTCGCAGGCTATGGCGGACCGTGAAATCCAAAACTTACACTCAAAGTAAACAGCCTTTGGATAAAAATCAAAGCTCAAAATTTTGCCAGGCAGGTGTTAAACAAACACACAAACCATGCAATGACTCGCGCAAGCGCCGTGCTATCTCATGGGATCTCCCACCTTCTGGTCATGTGATAGAATTTCGTTATATTTCATCATAGTGGACGGACCTCTCCACACTAACTCAATCTCGACCCCAGAGCTCTTCTTTTGACTGAGGGAGAGGAGAGCTCTGGGGAACCCTGAAACAAAGTGTCTTCTCATTGGTTTTCGTGAAGAACAATCAAAATCGTCTCTAATTGGTGTCTTCATGTTAGCACGAGGAGTGACCAGGCGCCGTAAGGTTGAAATAGTCAAATTTAAGCCAAATTTTAGCTATAACAACCCTACGGCGCTTGCTCTCCTTCGTAGAGTTTGTTAGAAATAGATTTGACATAAATTAGCATAAATTACGTATTACGTGTGGCGGGGAGAAATTCACGTGTGAAGAAGGACTTAGCCTGAGTTTTGATCGATCGTCGGATCGCTTCGAGTTTTTAGTTTGAGTATTGAGTATTAGATTGCAACCGTGCTTAAGGCCTGAAACCGTCGAGTAAAGTGGTAATTCGTATGGAAAATAGTGAAGAAATCATTCACCAGGAAATGGACGGTGCCTACTAATTCAAAGGTATGTTTGCGCGGTTTACTGAATATGCGGGAAAAGCAGATCTTAACAAGTGTTATTGAAATCCAAAAAGAAAATTGTGGGTAACCACGCATTTTTGGAAGATAATTAATCAACAATATTTGTATAAAGCTTTAAAATACAAAGAAAAGGAATGGCGTCTTTTTCCAAATTGAAGCTTAATTATCTCTGAAAAATGCGTGGTTAGCCCCAATTTTCTTTTTGGATACCGAGATCACTTGCTAAGTTCTGCTTTCTCCGAACAGTTTTGGACCGCGCAAAAATATCCCTGTATAAATAGGCACCAGCCATAGGAAATCCGAGTATCTCGAGATGCGCAGAACGTATACGCAATAACAATAGTAGGCACCGTCCTTAAATACACAAAAAATATTCATACAGAGTTTCCCAGAGCCTTGGGTCGATCCGAGGCTATGGTGACATAATGTACACTTTTACTATGATTTCATGAAAACCTTATTCTTGTCACGTGATCCCGGGTTTTGTCCGAACCAGTCTCTGTCTCACACACATACCTTATAATCGGTTTCCGGTCTCTTGAACGTTAATATCGTAGTGCACAATAAAATTTCATCGCATTTCCAGTTTACCACGAAAAAACAGCTAGCTAGCTCGCTGTTCGAGGCTGCCACTTTCTGTTCGAGGCTGCGAATTAGACGAATCATGTTTTAGCATACAAGGGTAACCCCACTTTTCAAACGAGGCAATCAAGACGATCTAAACAACTATCGCCCAGTTTCTGCGATCTCAGTCAGTTGTGGCCAAGGTGGAAATTGTATACAACCAATTATATGTTTATTTGAAAGACCACGATAGAGCAGTTTTCAAATGAGTGTCGTAAAACCAAAACCAAAGTAATTACTTTGGCCAATCAAAAAGGACGGAGACAATCCAGTAAACCAATCAAAACTCGAAGTAATTACACCTAGCCGACACAAAAGACGGGAAAATGTGCACGCGCGAGCCAGGATTGGTTTTGGTTTCACTTCTGATTGGTTGAAAAAGTGGTGCGAGAACTTTGAACCAATCACTGAGTGAAGTAGATGCAAAACCAAAGCAATTCTCTAATTACTTTCGACACTCAATTGAAAACCGCTCTATGAAGAATGTAAATGTCAATCGGGTTTTCGAGCTATTCATTCAGCTGTGACGGCTTTCCTTGATGCCACAGACACTTGGGCATATAATAATATTGACAGTGGCAAAGTCAATTAGACCTAAAAGAGGCCTTCGACACAGTCGATCACGTGATCCTTTTATCCAAATTAAGATCCTACCATGGTGTATAAGACAATGCGCATCAGTGGTTTCCGTCCCTCTGCGAAGTGAATGTATTTTATTTTCCATATATTCTTAGTAACAACAGTTGTACCACAAGTGGTCCAGAGAACGGGATCAAGACAAATCAGATCAGTAAATTAAAACAAAATGATATTTTACTGTCTTTGCTGAACGATACATTGTATTTGACCCAATCATTTCTCGGCTACAACGTACATAATTATGATGATGATTGCTGAGGACATCGCCGGTGTTGTGGTCTGCCTGTGGCATGGGTAAAGGTATATAAAGGCTCCGAGATGAGCATAAATGGGTAAATGCTCCGAGATGCTCAGCTACTCTAAAATTCGAGGGTAAAGAAAGATGTGATGATGATGATGATCTCAATGCAGCCATTACCGACCTTTAGATTTTAGTACGAGTTTGACCGGAGCATGAGTTTTTGTTTCGAGTATGCGACTTGCAAAAACCTAATCATGTGCATGCAAATACTTGAAAACGCTCTCGTACTGGAGGTCGCGATTACATTCTTTTAATGTGTTCAACGTAAAATATTCCTACCGTAGTATATTAAATTTTGTGCTCCACGATCACTGTATATAATTTCTCTCTTGTTTGCTTCCCAAAATTACCATCTAGATACCTTTCATATAATTTTCTTCCCTACTACCAGAGGCCTCTTCTCTTTTGCTTTCGCCGGGCTGACAAGTGCGGGCAAGAGTCTATTACCCAAGAGCAAGAATCTGGTATCAGGTTTGTCCGCATCAGGGTCGGAAAAGTGTCTACTTTTAAACCAAGTTTTGCGGGAAACTAAACAATAGACGAAATCCGCTAACTCAGTTACCCAATGGGTTTTATTTGCGCGCCGGCCATATTGGCCATAGACTGAAATGTTTGGGAACGAGTTTCGGTTGGGCAAAAACAAAAGTTTTCAATCCCTCGGGACTCAACATGGCCGACTTGTGATTAAGGTGCATTATTCGATTTATCTCAAGATATAGAAAAAACCTTAAATAACAATGACCACAACCAGGTTTTCTGAGCCCGCGAGACTGAGTACCCCAGCAAACCATTGTTTTAACGAAAACCGCTGGTCAGCAACCTTGGTTCTGGTCATTGCTGTCTAAGGTCTTCCTTGAAATCTCCCGGGTTTAGGTTCTGTGTATTTTATTTGCACGTACCATAATGTAGCATTCACATTTAAATGATATGGAAATATTTGGAACAAATCGTTTTTATTCCCAAAGGGTTTGAATTCTTTTGGGTACAACATTGAGTTAGCCGATTTAGCCTACTGTTTATTTTCCCACACAACTTGGTTTAAATATAGACACTGTCTGATTGACACCAGGCCAATTTGGGGTAAATCTTACTCTTGGGTGATGGACTCTTGCTGCGGGAAGAGAGACCTTTGCGCAATCTCGTCTCCAGAGTCCGCTTTTCTTTTGGCCAGCCTCTGCCATAGATCGAAATTCACTGTGTTGAGCATGCACGGCGGTTACTTAGCGAATCCTCACTTGATACTTCATGTTGTGTGGCCTCACTTGACAACAACGAAATTACTTTAAAGGAATGCGCGGGACACAGCGGGCTCAAATCACAGTCAGCAGATTTATTACGAGGCATGCCAACCTCGTCCCCAGGGCGCTTTCCTTGTTTCCCTGGCTTTGGGTGGGCCCTGGGGACGAGGTTGGGGGCATGCGGTTTGAAGGGAGTTTTCAAGCAATCAACGTCGGTGCAACCGTCGGTGTTCGTGATTCTCGTCCTCAGAAGCTGCGATTCTTTCGGTCAGCACCAAGAATAACGGTGTGACAGCGGGTTAACACTGAACTTCACTGAAAGAATCGCGGCCTCTGTTCCCTCGAACACTGGGAACTAGTGCTGTGTGTTCTCCCTTTCCTCCCCATAGAACATTTCAGTGCTACGTGTTCCCTTCAAGATGGCCGACTTCAGAATACAACAAAACAAAAAGAAATATGAAAATAAAGGAAAGTAATCTCGCCATAACGATAAATATGACAGCAGAATATGAATACAGAAAGTATCCTTCATAAAAGCTAACCTTTGGCCAAAAACGTTTGTTTAGGCCTAATTAGACCTAAGGTTAGCTTTTATGCATGTTTAGGATTGTGACCTGCAAAAAATACTAGCACTGACATGTTCTATGGGTAGGGAATGGGGATCACACAGAACTAGTTCCCAGTGTTCGGGGGAACAGATAACACGGGGGAACACAAAACGCTGTGACAACGGTTCCGAAATACGCGCAGTCCCTGTGCGAGTCTATTTTGGTAACCGTTCACAGCTACTAATTGTTTCAAATTTCTGAGACTACGGAGACGAGCCGGAAATCCGTGATTCGCGGACTTCCTGGTTGTGACCTGTGTTTTGTACCTGCTGGGTTTGAAGAGTGCCGTGCAAGGTTGTGGACGGCGGTTGAATCAAAGTGAGTTTCGACGCAGAGGTCCCTTCTGCCGTACTCGTCAGCCCAGCGAAGGCAAAAAGAAAAGAGACCTCTGCTAGCAGGGAAAAAATTTTTCTGTTTGCGGCATCCAGCACCGCCAAATGTTGCGTGACTAAACGAGTCGCGGAGCTATTCTGTTAGCCAATAAAACGAGTTTTTGTGACGTGACTTAAGAGTGCCACGCCTCTTCTTTAGCCAATCACAATGTTACGAATCTCTGTAAATTGCATCAAGAAAACCCCGCTTAGCGTCCTCTGCCACCCACCAGAATTCAGCGAGCTATCGAGGTTGTATCAAGATGGTGAATCTTGGAGACGAATTTCCTCACTTTGAAGCCGAAACTAGTAATGGTAAAATAAGATTCCCCGATGCAATTGATAAAAGGTGAGTTTCATGTGCTGTTCTCAAAGAAAAAGATTACTTCGTTGTGCATGCCATAAATTTGAAAGTTTGTACGTGATTGAAAGATAAAGTACAAAGCAATAGAGGCTGGAGTTTGGTGCACGAAAGTCTTACTTCACACTGAAACGGCAGCGAAAAACTTCGTATTTGTATAGCAAAGGCTAATTTATATCTAGTAACTTCAGTACCTTGCGAGTAGAGGCTCTTTACAGACACACGGTATAGAAACAGGCACGCGTTGCCTACGTGTGGCAATGCAGTAGCTTGTCACAGTGCTTTATTCCATAACTGTCAACTGAGCTGCTTTTGTTTTGCAGGTGATTCGAAGTTTTTTTTGCGTAATATGTAGCTCTAATAGTACACAATATTGTTTTGGTACCGCATATCATTATATTGCTATGATGGATGTCTCAGGTAAATTGCCCCCTGACAGTGAGAAGACATGTAGTTACTGGTAAAATACTAAACCCAGAAAGATTGAAGAAAATAGAAGGGAATCGAGAAATATTGGCTTTAGGCAGGCATGAAGTTTGCTTCAACTTCTTTTTCACAGCAAGTTTAAGCAAGTACTCTGTGCATGTGACAGCTTTCCATGACCAAAGTTCACTGAAGTTTTCCCTGTCTGGCGGGGTTAGTATCAGGATGAGAGCCCTCACAATGTAGGACTTGCTGTCAGAAACATAGTACTGAAAATTCTATCATTTTAACGCTCAAAAATTTATGCGAACTAAGCGAGGTACAGATTTTGCTAGCCTGCTTTATGTAAAACAAATAGTGATGCAAAAGTAAAAAAACATTAATACACAGATTTTTGGAAGAGCAGAAGGGCAGAAGGAAGTGTCGATTGTCGACATGAAAACAACATAAAATTTTGTGCTGCGAATATAAAAGTTACCATAAGAGAAAAACATTTTGGCAGATTTTTGATACTTTCAATTTTTCTATTGCTCTTTTGGCTGGGCGAATAAGACTTGAATAGCAAAATCGAAAGTGACATTGTTTTCAGTGGCCGCTTGTGATCAAATACCACTCTTGCGGATTGAGTTTGTTGGTTGTTGTAAAATTGATAATGTTGTCTGGTCCCAGAACGTTTTCTATCTCAGTATTTATGTGACCTTCTTTGGGTGATTTGTTTTTATCAGTATTATTAAAATTCAGTCATGCATCACGATTTACCTCTTACAGCACCCAGTCCAATCAAAAGACCTAGACCAAATTATTATGAAAAATAAGAGCTTTGTCTTGAGTTATTACTGTCATTATGGTAAAGTTTTTTTTTTTTTTTTTCAAGTTGGGCCATCCTGTTTTCTCATCCTGCTGACTACACTCCCGTGTGTACAACAGAACTGGCACTTGTGGTAAAGCTGGTTCCAGAGTTTACAAAAAGAGGTGTGAAACTTTTTGCCCTATCTTGTAATGATGTTCAATCTCACAAGGGATGGATTGAAGATGTCAAGCATTATGCAGAAAAAGAAGGGGAATTTCCTTATCCAATCATTGCTGATGAGAAAAGAGAACTGGCTGTGAAACTTGGTATGATTGATCCAGAGGAGAAGGATTCCCAAGGCATGCCTTTGACTGCACGTGCTGTGAGTTCTAGAAAAAAACCTCAACCTCTAGCTGAAGTTTTAATGAGTAGTTTTCATTCAATACTTAGTCAAATATTTAGTGCTATATTGACAGAGTCTGTTTCTGTTATTGCAAATTGTCAGTATTAATTTTAATGGTAATGATTTTAATGATAATGGTTTTACGAGGATCCCCTGATTCATCTTTTAACCCATTCCTTCTTAAGAGAAATGAAGGCCAGAAATAGTCTGCATTTGCAGGCTACTCCTTAGAGTGACACTTGGAGGTTTTGCTCTGTCTAATGTCGGACAGTTTAACTTGTCACTGAGGGCTGGTTCAGGGGTAATAGAGTGAACAAGATCTACGTCCACTCAAAAGCTATGTCCCCTTCACCCCATTCTCTCTTAAGAGTGACATTTGTATACAGATTTTACTCTGCCGTCAGACAATTTTCTTGTTAGTGGACGTCAGTTCATGGGGAAAGGGTTAATAATTAGTATAAAAGTACCGGTCAGCTGACCAAGAACAATTATTATTGACAAATACACCATGGACACATTTACTCGGAACTTAAAAACCCATTAACGAAAAACGTAAATTTTACGCATGGGTTTTTGGAGGCCAAATTCTGGCATGCTCAAAAAAATCAAACTTTTATGTGAGACTATTAAGAGGAAAGAGCCGTCATTTTTATTGATCAGCATTTGAGGATGACAAGTAGTGCAAATGGTTGCGACATTTGAGCCCATAGGCTATAAACAACTTGACAACACAAGACATACAGTTGGCTATCTGTCAACTGACAGTTGACTTTTTCCAGAAATGCTGGCAGGCAACAGACATGTTGCTTTTAAGGTTGGGTGATATTTGACCAGGATTCAGCCCACTGTGAGTTCGATGTTAATTCACAAGAGTGATGGTAACGTTTCTCATTCAATATTGTAAACAACAGCAATGACAAAAAACAAAACAAAACAGCAAACGCTGCTTTGTTTAATTACAAAATAAGGTTAACTGTCAGTCACTGAGGCTAAGTAAATCATGAGATACCTTAACAAGCAATTCCATCTGTATGAAGTTTCAGATGAAATTACATACACCCTACCATGATATATTGATTTAAACAAGCCTAAAATGGAGCTTCCGGATTGTCTATTCTTACTGGCCTTACTTAAACAAGAAATTTACGAATATTAAATTTAGCCTTGACAAAAAGCAATCAAATAAAGAAAACCAAACAAAAAAAACAACAATTTAAAATAAGTTTTTTCGTTTCTGCTCTTCTGTCATAGGCTTATACCTGCCAACTCTCGCGGTTTTCCCGGGAGTCTGCAAGTTTTTCATCAAATCTCCCGGGAACTACCTACCGTGGCTTTGTTCCAATTTTTGTTTCACTAATTTCGTTATTTTCGCGATTTCATAAAAGAAAATAAAGCAAGAAGTGGATTTAGTGCTCTTATTTAGTGCTTTTATTTCATTGGAAAATATAAATTAGTGGGAGCAATCGAATTTAATATATATATTTAATGAGTATCGTAACTGGTCAGAAATAAACCAATCATATTGCATACATAGTAGAAGATTAGCGCGGCTTTCACACACTGCGAAGATGGCCAACATGGATTTCGATTCACTTCAAAAGGAATTCTTAGGCGCCCTTCCCTCGGGTTTTGAGGGGGTGAAAAACCTTGCTTTGCAGAAAGTGGAGAAGATTACTCCTCTAGCTGGCGTCCAGCCATTTGCAAACACACAAGGTAAGCTACTTTTATGGGTGTTCTTTTGAAATTTGAGTGGGTTAGAGCTGCAAGTCACCACGCCAAATAGTTTCCATAAAACTTTACTTTTTTAAAAATTCATGAATTGGAAACTTTTCTGATTTTCTAGTGCCTAAAGTTTCCAATTCATGAATTTTACAGAAGCCCAATTTGTAAAAACTATTTAAAATCACTTTTCCACACAAACACTGTTAATTTCAGACGTATTTGCCTTCTCATTATTGATAAGATGGCTTCCAAAACCATCATGATAAGATCTATTCAGGCTGCAAACTCACTCAAACTAATTATTACTCGAACTCGGCTTTGATAGATCGCACGCATTCAGACAAGTTTCCCACGCCCAACTGACAATAGTGAGTATAATTGCTTAAAAACCGA
>NC_090870.1:51959521-51962021 GCF_036669935.1 Montipora foliosa
TCATCACTCATGACATTTTATACCGAATACGAGCGGCAAATTCAAGTAATCAACTTCGGAGATCGGAGCACATGCCACAAGAAAACGTACCTACAACAAGCCAAGAGGTAAACTCACAAGAAATGGCTATGCACTTTGGCCTTCCACCTCCGGAACCACTTGATTTAAGCGGCGGTAATATCTCCGAAAATTGGAAGAAGTTCAAACAGAAGTTTACTAATTATGAAATTGAAACTGGAATAAATAAGAAAGAAAGTGCGACTAGAGTGGTCACGCTGCTAACAGTCATCGGCAATGATGCTATCGATGTTTTCAACACGATAACGTGGAATGCAGAAGGTGATGACGCAAAGATTGACAAGGTATTACAGAAATTTGAAGAACACTGTGAACCAAAAAAGAATGTTAGTTACGAAAGATACATGTACAAGTTCTTCCCAAGGGCTCAAGAGAGCGGCGAAGCTATCGACCAATATGTGACTGTGTGACACCTGTGAATTTGAAACACTAAGGAACTGTCTTATCAAAGATCGAATTGTGCTTGGTGTAAATAATTGGAAGACGAGGGAAAGATTGCTCAGAGTACAAGAACTGACCCTAGACTTTGTTAGATCAGCGGAAATGACAGAAAAGCAACTTCAAGAACTGGAAAGTGACTCATCAGTGCATGGTATTGGCAAGGAGAAGAACAAATCAGTCCTCAAGAAGCACCTCTCAGACAAGGAGGAAAAACCACCTCCAAACAAGATTTTTAATTGCAGGAATTGCGGAACAAGACATGGTGCGAGCGAATGCCCCGCGTATGGAAAAACGTGCCACAATTGCCAGAGACAGCATCATTTCCAAAGCATGTGCAGGTCACGAAAGAAAGTTCATGGGCTTGAAGAAGAAACCAAAGAACACCACTGCAACAAAAACCTGTTTGTTGGAGCCATCATCACCAAGGTTGAAGTTCAAAAGGATGAATGTTTTGTGATGTTGCTAGTGCAAGGACATGTTACACGACTTAAGCTAGACACAGGATCTTAAGTCAACATCTTACCTGTCAGAGAACTCAAGAAGATAATTGGAAGCAACCCATGCATGGAACCGTGTACGCACTAACTAGTCAGCTACTCTGAAAACAATCTAACAGTTCTTGGCACGGCAAAACTGCCCGTGGAGTACAAAGCAAATGTAGAAAAAGAGCTGACGTTCCACATAGTTGACACAAATCAACCAGGATTACTGGGACTACGGTCTTCTCAAGACCTGGGTTTAATCAAAGTGGTGATGATGACCGGCGCAGAGGAAGAACGATCCAAACTAGATGCCGATGTGAAAAGTGATAAATCCCCACAGCAATTGAAGGAAGAAGTCATGCAGAAGTATGCAAACATTTTTACTGCAGTGGGCCGTTTGGAGAAACCTTACCACATCGAAGTAGACCCTACAGTGACGCCGGTTGTGAACCCTCCCAGAACGATACCAGCAGCTCTAAGAGAGAGAGTAAAGACAGAGTTGGAAGACATGGAGAAACGTGGAGTTATTCGTAGAGTAGAGGAACCCACCGACTGGGTGAGTTCTATGGCCATCGTTGAAAAGCCTGACGGAAGTTTGCGCCATCTGTTTGGATCCCAGACATGTAAACGAAGCCATTAAAAGAGAACACTTCCAACTCCCCACCATTGAGGATATTACAACACGAATGGCAAATGCAAAATGGTTCACCAAATTAGATGCAAGTCGAGGCTGTTGGCAGATACCCTTGGATGAAGAAAGTCAGCTGCTGACCACTTTCAATACACCATTTGGATGTTTCTGCCATCAAATCTGCCCCAGAAGTCTTTCAAAAGCGCATGAGCCAACACTTCAGTGGTCATATGAACAAGACCAAGCATTTCGAGAGATTAAAGCAATCCTTACCAAAGATGGAGGTCCAGTTCTAAGGTTTTGTGATGTAAGAAAGCCTGTCACAATCAGCTGTAATGCCTCACCAACTGGGCTAGGGGCAGTGTTACTCCAAGATGGATTTCCAGTAGCCTATACTTCAAGATCTTTAACTGAGGCAGAATCAAGATATGCCCAAATTGAAAAAGTACGTCTAGCAGTTCAGTTCAGCCTGGAGCGTTTCAATCAATACACCTATATATTGGAAGAAAGTGGCCGTAGAATCAGATCACACGCCTCTCGCAGCAATTGTGAAAAAAACCCCTGGCTGCAGCACCACCGGTACCAAGATTACAAAGAATTCTACTGAGAATGCAAAAGTACGACTACGCGTTGGAATATAAACCAGGAAAGGAGCTAGTCCTTCCTGACATGCTCTCCCGAGCACCTGTCTCTCAAACCGTAGATGACAAGTGGAAGAGGAGATTGCGCTGCATGTGCACCTGGTAAGCAGTACGTTGCCAGTCACAGTCCAAATGGAAGAAATCAAACGTGCAACAGCTGAAAACCAATCAACGAGGACACTCTCTGAGATAATTAAGTATGGATGGCCAGAAACAAAGGTGCAAAC